>NC_041398.2:142710205-142909262 GCF_900747795.2 Erpetoichthys calabaricus | reverse complement strand
TGTAGATATATATATATATATATATATATGTATATATATATATATATATATATATGTATATATATATATGTATATATATATATATGTATATATATATATATATATAATATAAATATTATTAAAAATATTATTAAAAATAGAAGTGGCCCTAGCACTGACCCCTGTGGAACGCCAATTCTGAAGAGGTTCCTCGCACCATCACCCTCAGTTTCCTGTGTCTGAGCCAATTCTTCACCCATCTAAAAACATCACCCTGAACTCCCACTTCTTTTAATTTGATGCCCAACCTCTCATGTGGCACCTTATTAAATGCTTTCTGAAAGTCAAAATAAATAATATCATAAAAAATAAAATTTGAAAAAAATTTTGTACACAATGATTTCTTGACGTATTTTTTATTTGCTATTTTTTATATGTTCTATACCAGTATAATACTGTCCTAGTAGAACTTCAGAGGGTGTAGCAACACAGTCTGTTCCAACTCTGCTTTAAGACAGACAGAGGGTTTTTAAGTAATCAACAGAAGTTGGAACACCTGTGCAAATTGTTTGCTTCAACTGGCAAGGTTTAATTTACTTTAATTGCTGCAAAACATCTGCAGATTGTAACCTATTAGTTCTATGAAGGAGGCTCATGTGTAATATGCTGAAATTTACCTTTTTCAGTTTTTGCTAACCTAAACTTTAAATTTAAACCTCTGGCAGTTTACTGCCTTTTTCACCATATTAGGTCTTTTATTACATTTCAGTTGAACTTTCAAAAAAAAAACTTTTGGTGTTCTAAAATTTTTGACTGTTATGTAATGTGTGTGTGTATATACACTGCACACACATACAGTATGCATAAAACTTATATGTAAAGCTTTTTCTTTTGTAAGATACTTATTTTAAATCTTTGTCTATAGAGTTATTTATTATAGAATGTCATTTACCTAGTCTGTGCCGAGTAGTTTTGTATTTATGTCTCTGCCACTTTTTTTAGTCATTTTTCTTTATTTTTATGTTGTGTTTAGCATTATTTATGTTTTCCAATATTTCCCCTTTGTTTCAGTTAACAATAAAATCATGTAAATATAAATCACAATGTATTTTATAGAGTAGCTACTCATTTCTATGTCAGTTATGCCACTGTGAAATGCATAAACATTATTATGTGCCATATTGTGATACATAGGATAATGTTTTTAAGCATACTTGGATGACTGTGGTATGCACCTGTAACATTATAAAAAAGGATGTAGGCCTCAAAAAAAAAAAAAAAAAAAAAAACACGACAGCTGATTGAACCCAAACATCTACAGTATTAGCTCTGTATTTGTGTCTGCTCTGTCTTGTTTTTTTTGTAGAGCATGAATATTATTTAATGTTTTTGTTGTTTATTTTAAACAATATATGCAATGAAAAATGTTTAAATGTTAAATCTAATATATAGTATGTGAGTATGAACGGGAAAACAGAAAAGTAGAAGTAAGTTAAAATTCAAAGATTTAAAGAATAATAATTTAATAATATAACAATTTAGAATCATTATCTCAGCAACATAATCAGTAGTGGTCAATAAATAAGGTATCAATTGCTGAATTAAAATCATCAAACAATTTCTCCTCACCATCACTATTAGAAGTTTATTCAGTTAGCATTAGTGTTGATTGGCAAAATTCACCAAAGCATTTTTTTGCAGCGAATATGCTGTGTTCGCCAGAGAACTCACTCGCAAATATTTTCCAGAAAATTTGCCATGCAGACTATTTAAGGCTGATTTATATTTCTGCATTGAGCCTATGCCGTAGCTACACCATCACCCACATAACCTGCGGTGTATCTATGGCATGGCCTTAGCACACCTCCTTAAAAATATAAATATGCGTTGTGTCAACGTGATCCCTATGCAGACCCCCATGACTCTGATTGACCAATTTGGTAGCTATGTATTTCCTGAAACATGAGTCTGTTTGTCTTCCAGTGTGGAAG
The DNA here is from genome assembly GCF_900747795.2 of Erpetoichthys calabaricus. Taxonomy (NCBI): domain Eukaryota; kingdom Metazoa; phylum Chordata; class Cladistia; order Polypteriformes; family Polypteridae; genus Erpetoichthys; species Erpetoichthys calabaricus. Next base: position 142,907,292 of record NC_041398.2, on the reverse strand, counting down.
TTGGTGAATGTATGAAAAAGTGGAAAAATCTTAGGGACAATTACATCTGCCTTTAGAAGAAAATGTGTTACAAGAGGAGCGGTGATCCTTGATGACAAAAACTGCATACATTTTAATGGATCATTTGATTTTCTTGCATGCTACAAACACTGCCATCTAGCATTCAGGCATTTGCCTATTTAATGGTGCAGAAATACAAACTATTTTCAATGGTGTGGCGTTTGTGCATAGCTATGCCATTGGTTTTGTGCAGATGTATAAATCAGCCTCTAGGCGAGCATGTCATTCTGGCAGCACCTGGATCCCAGTCAAGCAATTGAACGAGCCAGTCCCATGCTGCTGCTTTGTGGCTTGACCAATGTGTGCCCTAAGAGTGGAACTCTGTGAGCGCAACAATCTACAGGTGCTGGTCATAAAATTAGAATATCATGACAAAGTTGATTTATTTCAGTAATTCCATTCAAAAAGTGAAACTTATATATTAGATTCATTCATTACACACAGACTACAGACTGATGTATTTCAAATGTTTATTTCTTTTAATGTTGATGATTATAACTGACAACTAATGAAAGTCCCAAATTCAGTATCTCGGAAAATTAGAATATTGTGAAAAGGTCATTGCTAAAGAGGCTGGCTGTTCACAGAGCTCTGTGTCCAAGCACATTAATAGAGAGGCGAGGGGAAGGACAAGATGTGGTAGAAAAAAGTGTACAAGCAATAGGGATAACCGCACCCTGGAAAGGATTGTGAAACAAAACCTATTCAAAAATGTGGGGGAGATTCACAAAGAGTGGACTGCAGCTGGAGTCAGTGCTTCAAGAACCACCACACACAGACACATGAAAGACATGGGTTTCAGCTGTCGCATTCCTTGTGTCAAGCCACTCTTGAACAAGAGACAGCGTCAGAAGCGTCTCGCCTGGGCTAAAGACAAAAAGGACTGGACTGCTGCTTTCTGATGAAAGTAAATTTTGCATTTCCTTTGGAAATCAAGGTCCCAGAGTCTGGAGGAAGAGAGGAGAGGCACAGAATCCACGTTGCGTGAGGTCCAGTGTAAAGTTTTCACAGTCAGTGATGGTTTGGGGTGCCATGTCATCTGCTGGTGTTGGTCCATTGTGTTTTCTGAGGTCCAAGGTCAACGCAGCCGTCTACCAGGAAGTTTTAGAGCACTTCATGCTTCCTGCTGCTGACGAACTTTATGGAGATGCAGATTTCATTTTCCAACAGGACCTGGCATCTGCACACAGTGCCAAAGCTACCAGTACCTGGTTTAAGGACCATGGTATCCCTGTTCTTGATTGGCCAGAAAACTCGCCTGACCTTAACCCCATAGAAAATCTATGGGGTATTGTGAAGAGGAAGATGCAATACGCCAGACCCAACAATTCAGAAGAGCTGAAGGCCACTATCAGAGCAACATAGGCTTTCATAACACCTGAGCAGTGATCGACTCCATGCCATGCCGCATTGCTGCAGTAATCCAGGCCAAAGGAGCCCCAACTAAATATTGAGTGCTGTATATGCTCATACTTTTCATGTTCATACCTTTCAGTTGGCCAACATTTCTAAAAATCCTTTTTTTGCATTGGTCTTAATTGATATTCTGCATCTTTTGTTGTTCGAGGCTCAGTGGTACAGTTGTTAGCACTGTTATCTCACAGCTCAGATCATATATTCAGCCACCATAATTGGTTCAGCATGGTTGACAGATTTTTTCCTACCCTTCAGGGACAATTGAAACACCATTGCACCATTATAATCAACTAAAACTAGTTTAGTTGTTCCTTCCCCATTGACTTCAATGCATTTTGCTAAGGTCGGCAAAGTTCGCAAACATTTCCATGATTTCATGCAACTCACAGTCAACGTGAACTCTGCGTGGTTCACTCATCACTAGTTTGCATCCACCTGTTTCAGGAGGGAGCAAGACATGTTTATTGTCCTGTACCAATGACCATCTTTAGGGAGTTCATACCTCTCATACTTCACAAACTCTGCCTTCTTTTTGCATATTATGTAATATTCACAAATACAAGAGTTACAGGACCATATCTGTGCCCACACCACCAAAAAATGAGAGTAGCTTTAAAGAAAATCTAAGGGCAGTGTCTCTACACAAAAGCATTCAGGTGAGCTATTGGTATTGCACTCCTGATTATTAAGACATTTTTATATTATTTATAGCATTTTCTATGAAAAGGGCATAATGTTCAGGAATGCTCATCAGTTTCAAATACTGGTACATCTAAAGATCAACAACTCATAGTACCAGGGCTGATGGCAAAATGTAAGCAGAACAGAATTCAAGGTAGACAACAGGCAATGGAACATAGTCTTAAAGTTGCTTTCTTTCTGGTTCATACAAACCTATATAGAGATTTATGTGCATTGGGAGAAGAAATTTAAAATAAAATACAAATAGTTCAATTGTTGTATTTCACAGCCCTGAGGTTTCAGTTTGGCTACTTTAAGTTAATTTGCAAAAATAATCGTATTCTTTACAGAATGCTAGTGGGCAAAATGAATGATGCAATTTTTGTGAAGTAGGTACTTATATTTAAAATGCATGGAAGTGAAATATTTTTGAAAGGAGAAGAAGAGCCTATGCTAGTTTAAAGTTTTATATTATTTATAAAGTACCTTCAATTTATTAACTTTTGACTCATTTTAAATTATTTTGGATTTCAGGGACATTTTACCAACCCACCATCTGAGTCTCTGCAATCAAGAAGGGTCGTAATCTCGCACAACATGGATAAGGCAATCAAAGAAGGTACTGCTACAACTGAAATGCTTATTTGGGTTTTCCTTAATATATATATAAATATAATATATATATATATATATATATATATATATATATATATATATATATATATATATATATATATATATATATATATGCTAGTCATTTAGCCTGTTACAATAACGGGCGCTAGAACAGTAGTGCATAAACATTAGTAGGGACAGTCTATATTAAATGGCAAGGGACTTTGACCTCATTCTTTTTGTTGGTCGTATTTTTCTTTCTTTCAGCCTTTCTTTTGTTGATGTTTACTTGCTGAGCTGACCGTTCTTCGTGGGCTGCCGCCATGTATTGTGTGTCTTTAATTTTCTGTGACAGTAATACTGTCTTGTACGTCCGCTGGCTTGTACGTCTGTAATATACCTTTAATTTTCTCTGGCGGTAATACAGGCGTGCGCGTCGGTAACATGCCTTTAATCTCCTCTGACAGTAATACTGGCTTGTATGTGGCTGTAATATGTGTCACTGTATTGTGTGCCTTTAATTTCCTCTCGCAGTAATACTGGTTTGTATTTCCGTAAAACGCCTTTAACTTTCTCTGACAGTAATATCGCGCATCGCACCGTGCCCCGCGCATGCGCACTTCACCAGAAGACACACACACACAGACACCTGGACTCACAAAGGGATTTTATTAAAGAGGATATACTAGGGGGCTTTGCCCCCTGCTCGCTTCGCTCGCCAACCCTCGTGTTTTGTTTTCCAGATACACACTTTTAAGATTTTTTTTTCTTTGAATTGCTGCTATTTCATTAGTTTCACTTTTATTTCAGAACTTCTGTAAAAACAATATTTGTAATCTTGGTAGTCCCAATATGCTGAATCTTTTTAATGAGGTCAGGATAGGTTTCTCTGTTTGTAATTTCAGCACAGACAAAAAGATCTATATCATCAGCAGTTAATAATTTTTTTTTACAAAGTAAAAAAGTAAGTAGAGTTCTGCATTGGACTCCTGTCTGTGAAGTCCTGCTATTTTTCTCTCACAGTTTCAAAAGTACATGAGGTTACCAAGGTGATACCTCAGCTTTTGTCTAGGTTTTTGTACAAGGGCTAGACAGAACGCTTTTTGACTCCTGGGGCTTTTTAAATAAGAGAACAGATAAATATATATACATGAACAAAGTAACCAATAAGTGCATGTGCGGTAAACTCCGTTTTTGAAATTCTCAAGATTCTTTATTAGTCACATGCGTAGTTACACAGGACAACACGCAGTGAAATGCATCCTGATCCGCTTATCAAAAACTGTGCAAAGTTAGAAGAATAGCAGTCAAATTAACAAGAAGTCATAGATTGAAAGATAACAGTATAGTAGAACATAATAAGTAAAATTATGTGAATAAAGTAGAATTAAGTGTTAAGGTGCAATAGTGTAGTAATTATTGTGCAAAACCAAAGTTAGACTGGTGCATAGTTAAATGAGGCAATTTGTTTGTTTGCGCCACTGCAATCTTTACTTTCTTTTTTTATATTTTCTAATTTTCGTACTTTCATATCCTTTAATTTTCTCCACATGTGTATAGCGCCGTTTTTTTTTTTTTTTTTTTTTGAGCCTTTCTAATTTCACTGCTTTCATAGTCTCTAACCTGCTCTGCATGTGTTTAGCGCCAAGGTTTGTAAACGTCATTATGAAGTTCTACTTTGTCATTTTACTCATTGTCTTTTAATTAGGAGCTGTACAGTACAATACATAGAACAGAATAAATCCTCAATACAGTATAAAAATAAAAATTCTAGAAGTACGGAGTAGAATTTCACATTAGACGATATCACATAATATGATTTGGATTTGTTTTAAGTCATGGAGACCTCATTCATCAAGCTGCCTCCCCCATTTTGCCATTCCACATCTGAAATAGCGCTAATCCGATGAAAGGACCCCTCATTCCCACGTCCCCATTCATCAGGGATGACTTTACCTTAGGCAGGCAATCTACAATTTAAAGAGATTGTTATTTTCTTGTGAATTGTTACATATGCATTATTTTCTCTTTTACTTTAAAAACTTTTGCAAAAACAATACTTGTTTCGTTATTTCCAGCCCCACGCAAGGATACATCTTTTTCTTCCCGGATGTATAATACTGCTCGTATTGTGAAGGGTGTTGCGGCTGAACGAACGCTAAGGATATGCCTTTGGATCATCTTTTTGCTGTTTGCTAGCTGCCTCTTCTGCCTGTCGCATGTCGTTGTTTTAAGAGCTCTGAGCACATGATGCTTGCCTGCCAAAAGCAATTCAACAACTGCTAGCATAGAGGTCTGTTGACTTGTTTTAAATGATGGCTCACTGCCTGGTCTCGCGTGACATTGTAAAAGCAATACCTGTCTTTTTCTTTCTGGCCACAGGCGTGGTTGAATTCTTTCTTGCAGGATGTATAACGCTGCTCGCGTTTGGTTGGGGTAGCTGCTGTCGTGGCTTTCTCCACATGTGTGTAGCGCCATTTTTTTTTTTGAGCCTTTCTAATTTCACTGGTTTCATAGTTTCTAACCTGCTCTGCATGTGTTTAGCGTCAACGTTTGTAAACGTCTTTATGAAGTTCCACTTTCTTTTACTTATTGTCTTTTAATTCTGAGCCGGATTGGACGTGCTTTTTTTCAATTCCACTTGTTCCGGGCTGATAATTACTTTCCTTATTTTCTGAATTTGCACCTTGATTATTCTTCTTTGCTCTTTTTTCTGTCCAACGCATTTGAGTCTCTTTTCTCCGCTCCCGATTGGACGTGCTTTTTTTTCCATTTCACTTGTTCCGGGCTGATCATCATGTTCCTTATTTTCTAAATTTGCACCTAGATTATTGTTTTTCTTTTTAGCATTTTTTTCTCTCCATCGCTTTTGGGTCTCTGTTCTCTGCGCTTTTCTTTCTTCTTTGTTTAATCGTCGACGTTTTATTTCTACCCTATTTATTTCATTTCTACCCTATTCATTTCTACCGTATTGACCTTATACACTTTATATGCACTGAGAGCCCTGGAGCTGTGTGTGCTGCGTGACTGCCTTTACACTACTGATTTGTTTTTTTGATATTGCTTGTAAGTAGGGTGTGTCTTACAAGACTCTCGTTCTATGTTCCCATGAGACACACTGTGGCAGGTCTCTTTTGTCTCGCGGGTCTTTAAATTATCTTTCGAGAAGATCACGTATCGTAGACTATCAGGACAGGGGATAGGATTTCTTTTTATAATAGATATATATATATATATATATATATATATATAAAATATATACAGTGCATCTGGAAAGTATTCCCAGCGCATCACTTTTTCCACATTTTGTTATGTTACAGCCTTATTCCAAAATGAATTAAATTCATTTTTTTCCTCAGAATTCTAACCACAACACCCCATAATGACAATGTGAAAAAGTTTACTTGAGGTTTTTGCAAATTTATTAAAAATAAAAAAACTGAGAAATCACATGCACATAAGTATTCACAGCCTTTGCTCAATACTTTGTCGATGTACCTTTGGCAGCAATTACAGCCTCAAGTCTTTTTGAATATGATGCCACAAGCTTGGCACACCTATCCTTGGCCAGTTTTGCCCATTCCTCTTTGCAGCACCTCTCAAGCTCCATCAGGTTGGATGGGAAGCGTTGGTGCACAGCCATTTTAAGATCTCTCCAGAGATGTTCAATCGGATTCAAGTCTGGGCTCTGGCTGGGCCACTCAAGGACATTCACAAAGTTGTCCTGAAGCCACTCCTTTGATATCTTGGCTGTGTGATAGATAGATAGATAGATAGATACTTTATTAATCCCAATGGGAAATTCACCTGCTTAGGGTCATTGTCCTGCTGAAAGATGAACCGTCACCCCAGTCTGAGGTCAAGAGTGCTCTGGAGCAGGTTTTCATCTAGGATGTGTCTGTACATTGCTGCAGTCATCTTTCCCTTTATCCTGACTAGTCTCCCAGTTCCTGCCGCTGAAAAACATCCCCACAGCATGATGCTGCCACCACCATTCTTCACTGTAGGGATGGTGCCAGGTTTCCTCCAAACGTGACTCCTGGCATTCACACCAAAGAGTTCAATCTTTGTTTCATTAGACCAGAGAATTTTCTTTCTCATGGTCTGAGAGTCCTTCAGGTGCCTTTTGGCAAACTCCAGGCGGGCGGCCATGTGCCTTTTACTAAGGAGTGGCTTCTGTCTGACCACTCTACCATACAGGCCTGATTGGTGGATTGCTGCAGAGATGGTTGTCCTTCTGGAAGGTTCTCCTCTCTCTACAGAGGACCTCTGGAGCTCTGACAGAGTGACCACTGGGTTCTTGGTCACCTCCCTGACTAAGGCCCTTCTCCCACAATCGCTCAGTTTAGATGGCTGGCCAGCTCTAGGAAGAGTCCTGGTGTTTTCGAACTTCCACTTACGGATGATGGAGGCCACTGTGCTCATTGGGACCTTCAAAGCAGCAGAAATTTTTCTGTAACTTTCCCCAGATTTGTGCCTCGAGACAATCCTGTCTCAGAGGTCTACAGACATTTCCTTTGACTTCATGCTTGGTTTGTGCTCTGACATGAACTGTCAACTGTGGGACCTTATATAGACAGGTGTGTGCCTTTCCAAATCATGTCCAATGAACTGAATTTACCACAGGTAGACTCCAATTAATCTGCAGAAACATCTCAAGGATGATCAGGGGAAACAGGACGCACCTGAGGCTTCATGGCAAAGGCTGTGAATACTTATGTACATGTGCTTTCTCAATTTTTTTATTTTTAATAAATTTGCAAAAATCTCAAGTAAACTTTTTTCACATTGTCATTATGGGGTGTTGTGTTTAGAATTCTGAGGAAAAAAATGAATAAGGCTGTAACATAACAAAATGTGGAAAAAGTGATGCGCTGTGAATACTTTCTGGATGCACTGTAGGTGTAGTGAAAAGTCTTAATTTAGATTGTGATAAAAGTAAAGGGTTAATTCTGTGATCTGTTGTAATATTGTAATTAGTGTGTATCCCCACACCTGGCTGAGAAATCTGTGTACATTCATGTGAAAAAGGAAGTACACCCTCTTTCAGTTGTACACTTTGACATATAGGACATAACTAAAAATTACCCACATCCTAAAATTAGATAAAGCTAACCTCAGATGACAAACAACTGAATTTTTTATTTTATTTTCCCTTATTCACTTAAAAAAAAAATTTAAAGCCAATATGTAGATTCTATGTGAGTGAAAAAACTAAGTACACCATCTTATCTAAGAGGGTACGAGTCTATCAAATTATACCAGAGAAATTTTTGATTTGAGATGTAGGCTTTGTCTTGTTCACCTGGAAGCCTTCATTAATTTCTCTTTTACCTATTCATTAATAGATTTGCTTTTGTGCTAAGGATCATTGTTTTGCAGCACAATCAGTTTTGACCAAGCTTTAGCTAAAATACACTGGTATAAAGAAGAATTTGTAATGGACTCGGAGACTGTAAACCAAACAGATCATGTGGCTGCAAAACAACCCTCAAATCATTTTTTGCATTTTTTTTACTCCACGTCATCAGAAAGCATTCAAAATTCAATTGGTTTTTGTTTGTCAGCATCTTCAAATTAGGTAATGGCTCAGAATTTTTTAATTTGACAGAATACCTTAGAATATTAATATCATAGCTAGTGCACCATATTTGTAAATACATTAAATAAAATTCTGTAAAGTTCTCATTAGCATTGGGAGGGTAGAAGTGTGCACCTCCCTGCTGTTCGAGGAAAAATATCTGAACAGGGACCAGGATATTTGCCTTCCAGATATCTACACAGCCACCCATGACAGTGATAAAACATTTTGCATCATTATGTTCCAATATGAATTAATTGTTAAGTATTTCTCTGATTTATAATGTTCTGTTTTTTGGAGTGATAATCTGTTAAACTCTTTTTCAAAGTTCCAGTTATTAACTAGTGATCCATAATAACCTGTCAACCTTGAAGATAGTACTAACGGCAAGCAGACTGAAAGCACTGATCCTGTAAATGGATCTGAATGGAATTAAGTAATGTCTTTTGTCAGGGGTTTGTTTTCCAATCAGAAATTAATGTAGGATAAATGGGTGTTCTATGATTAGCTAAATGAGAAAGATGTAGATAGGGGAGCATCATTTATTACAAATAAATAGGAATGGAGTTGGGAATGAATGGAATAGAAGTAAAAGTTTATGTATTTAGGAAAGTCCGATGGAGCACTCTGCTTTGAATAACTGCAGAGAAGATTATTTAGGAACAAGTGATAGAAGACTAAACTGAAGTTTTATGTGTTTTCATAATTTTCACCTCAGTGCTCTTTAGTGTATTATGAAGTTAATTAAGTTAATTCTCAAATTACTTGAAAAATGTACTGAAGAACTGCAAGATGACTGTTGTTAATGTTAAAAGCTCTTATTGTTTTCATTTTAATTTCCACAATGAATGGTAATACTTCAGTCCGGCAGTCCTATGGTTTACTGAGCAGGTGAGTTAGAAGTGGTGAGCTGGACTTTGTATCTTTTAGATTAAAGGCCATTTCCTTACCTTGTATGCCACTCTTACTGCTTCCATGCTGTATCATATTAAAAACATAAAAAAATCTAATGCAGAGAATGCTATGTATAGCTACTACGCATAATTTGAGCGGGTATTTAGTATCTGCTGTTTAAGATTATCATAATGTTTTAATTTGCGTACACTCAGGTCCTTAAGTATTTAGAGAGTGATACAGTTTTCATACTCTATACACAACCACAATGGATGTGAAACAAAGCAATCAAGATGTGATTGAAGTATAGACTTTCAGCTTTAAAATTCAAGGGGTTTAACAAAAATATTATTGTGAGCAGTTTAGAAAAGGCAGACATTTGTTTTACATGGTGTCCCCCTGTTTTCAGGTGCTCTAAAGTATTTGGACAAGCTAACATAATCATGAATATAATAATTTTCAATATTTGGTTGAAAATCCGTTACAGTCAAATACTGTCTGAAACCTGGAACCCATGGTAATCTCCAAGTCCTGGGTTTCTACCGTAGTGATACTTTGCCACTCCTTTACTGCAGCTGTCTTCATTTGCTGCTTATTTGAACTTTCTGCCATCAGTTTTGTCTTCAGCAAGTGAAATGCATGTCCAATTGGGTTGAGGTTAGTTGATTGACTTGACAATTGAAGAATATTGTACTACTTTGCATTGAAAAGTACTTGGTTTGCTTTTGCAGGATGTTTTGGCCCATTGTCCATGGGCACTGTGAAGCATTGTTCTTTAAGTTTTGCAGCATTTTGGCTGAATCTGAGCAGATAGTATAGCCATATACACTTCAGAATTCATCCACCTGCTTCTGGCAGTAGTCCTATTATCAATAAACACCAGTGACCGACTTCCATCGGCAGTCATGTATTGCCATGTAGTTACACTGCCTCTACCGTGTTTCACAGATGTAGTATTCATCAGATCAAGAGCCATTTTTTCTCTTCTCTGTACTCTTCTTTTTCCAGCATTCTGATATATGTTAATCTTACTTTCCTTTGTCCAAAGAAAATTGTTCCAGAACTGGACAGACTATTAAAAAAATGTTTTCTGGCAAAGTCTAATCTGTCCTTCCTATGCTTGTGGTAGACCCTCTGTCTTTATTTTTATGACATCTTCTCTTGATTGTAGACTTTGTCAATGATAGGCCTACCTCCCGGAGAGTGTTCTTGGTTTGGCTAAATGTTGTGAAGGGGTTCATCTTCATCAAGGCTAGTATTCTGCAGATGTCCAACACAGTTGTCTTCTGTGGTTTCCAGATCTTTTGGTGAGGCTGAGTTTACCAATGTGTTCCTCCTTTTTAAGAATGTACCATATGGTTGATTTGACCACTCCTCATATTTCTATTATCTCTCTAAACGGTTTGTTTTTGTTTTCTCAGCCTTAATATGGACCTCATATTAAGACTTAACAGTGATAGCCTCCAAATACAAATTCCAAATTGTTAAAAGAGTGGTCTAGATAATTTAAGTTCTTTAGACTCATCTGGATAATAAGTGTACTTACTACAATTTTAAATATTTTTAAATCTGGGTGTTTTCACTGAACAGACATGTAATTAAGCAAATATTAATGAGGTGTTTGCTACTTTTATTATCTAACATGTCACCCTTACTTTCCTGAGACTTTTTGTATTGATATTTTTTTGGAAACTTATACAGCATGTACTTTGTTTCTCTGCCTACATCTTCCCCACAAATTGTCTTTGATATGAATTATAGACTTTCAGTATAATGATACTGGTATGACAATATGCTAATAACAAACAATACTTTCTGGTCCGTTTTTTATAACACTGATTCACTGTCAATATGTCATTTTTAGTACAAAATGCGAAATGGTAAGAAAAACAACAGTTTAAAATCAAGTCTGCCTTTTTAATTTCAGACTGATAATCCATGGAGAATGATTCTAGACATACTTAATTTAAACCTTTGAACTCCAGTAATGGTAGAACATGGTGGTCTTAGGCACTGGGGTAGTATTATTGGTTACTGTTACTACTGTTTTATGTTTATGGTTGTTGTTTTTTCTTATTAAAGGCAAATACTAGTTTGATCACAAAAAAAAGAACATGGTGGTCTTGTGCATGTGGGGAAACATCAAATGTTCTTGTTTCTGTTTACAAAAAGTGGTGTAGGGCTTGGTGAATAAAATATAATGAATGTTTGAAGTGCTGAAATTTTCAATCCACTTTTTTGATCACTTCATAATGAAAAAGACCAAGCGTTTAATTTTTTTTTTCTTTTTTACTGGGAATGCAATTATGTCTTTGTTTATTCCTTTTTGAAAATCAAAAGGAGGAAGTGTGCTATTTTTTTACACATGATTTAAACTCTGAAAGCCGTCAGCACAGTGTGTATGTGTCATCACAATGGCACTATGTGCCAGGCCTTCATCAAGTTGTGTTTGCTGAACTTTAAGTTTGCACTATAGCACTATGGCACTATAGTGTATATAACATGCAGCACAGGACACTGCAATTGTAAATGAACAATACAACCTGAAAAGTGCTTAAATAAAAAAAATTGATTAAACAGAGACAGTGGAAATAATCATAAATAATCAAATAAAGCAATGGATAATGGTATCTTTCTGTATGTCAGTATTTACAAATTAATATTGGTTTTCTATAAACACCAGCAATAAGGTTGAATCCTGTCTTGTTCTGGTTTTACTCCCCCTGATGTTTTTCTGACATTTCCTGAAACTGTCTGTAAAATTGTTTGCTTACTTGTCCATATGTGACAACCATGCTGATGAAAACGCCATTAACAAGGCGTTTGTGATATCATGATTGCCAGTTGGTTTTAGCTTATATTATCATGCAGGCAACAAGATTGGAGCTGCAGTGAACAGGCAACCTAGGCAAAATTGATTCTTGTCTTGAGCCTTTGTTGTACTACACTGCATTTTAAACACTTGGTTATGATTTTTTCAGTTGGTTTACTTTTGTACAGTATTAATCTAATTTATTTTTCTTTGGTTATAATCTTGAATAAAAGTGCACTTGTTTTGTTACATGTGTACCTTTTTGAAAGTGTTTATCTGATATTTGGACTTCAGTCTTTACACATTATACATTTCATGTTATAATTTTGTCATTATCTGCGGTGGGTTGGCACCCTGCCCAGGATTGGTTCCTGCCTTGTGCCCTGTGTTGGCTGGGATTGGCTCCAGCAGACCCCCGTGACCCTGTGTTCGGATTCAGCGGGTTGGAAAATGGATGGATGTATGGATTTTGTCATTATAAAATTTTTTCATGTTATAGTACTATCTTAGGTATGTGTTCAACATTTCTTGGATTTCTCACATTTCCTGTCATCCTACAGTTACATAGATTATTATAGATACGGAACACACATGAAATGCATGTGTTCCAAATAACAATATATTATTTACCCTATACAACTCCATGCACCTCACACCCAGATAAACAAGACTTGAGCTTGGAGAACTTTTTGCCTGAGTTGAGCTGCGGCGTTGTGGGGGATGGGATAGCAGTCTTGCTTGCTGCTTGAGCTGATAGACACATTTACAAAACAAAAGACGCTAATGGAGAGGTGCAAAGGAATTTAAGGTGGCCCGGGATTCCGAGTTTTTTCGTAGGCTTCAGGGATTCTATTGGTAAATATGATACAGTACAATACCATATAGTATGATGCATGGTGGCATAGTGGTTGGTGCTAATGTCTTCAAACTTCCCAGGTTCTGAATTTAATTGTTTGTCTATTCAGTGTTTGAATATAATTTTAATGTTCTCTTCATTTTTGAGTGGTTTAACATCAATCCAAAAATGACAAAACCGAGTTGTTTTTTTTGGATTTAGCAAGGATTTTTACTGTAAGTTAGTAAAGTGTTGCATCATTGTGCATCTGCAAAGAAAAATGGTAAATTATTCTGATGTTGAAAAATAAAGAAAGTAAGAACTGGTGAAGGAGTAAAGGTGAGGGTTACTTTTGTCAGGTGTATTTGTTAATTAATTTATGTTAAGGATACAGCTGCCAGGGAAAAGGAAAAGAGGAAGGCCTAAGAGAAGGTTTATGGATGTGGTAAGAGAGGACATGCAGGTGATGGGTATAACAGAACAAGATGTAGAGGACAGAAAGATATGGAAGAAGATCTGCTGTTGCAACCCCTAAGAAGAAGAAGAAGATTTTTTTATTTTGGTTTTTCAGGTGTTCTGGTGAGTCTGACACAAAAGTAATGTTGTTTGCCCTGGTGTCCATCCCCCTTCTTGTTAATTGTCATTATTATGATAGAATTAAGAAAGCAGAAAAAATTGAAAAGGAACGTGACAAAAGAGAGTTAAGCATTTAAACCTATAGCCAAAATACAAAATTTTTAAATTTATCATAAAGATTATTCTTACGCTACTGTGCATTTCTTAAAGCAAAAATAATGGAAGAAAAAAAAGATGCACAATTAAATAATAAGGTTAATTACAGCTTAACCCCTTTATGGTGCCTAGATTATATACCCAAAAATTAACAGCTGAGGAGTTGTGAGCACAACGATACAAATTTTTAAAAGAGTCTCTATATTTGAATAAAAACCTTTGTTTCACACCAGTATCAACTAAATAAAATACAAAAATTAGGCATTTTAGCAGTTTCCCTCCAAAAAATTGTATTTTACAGTACATAACAAAGACAGTTTATGATGCACAACCAACCCTTAAATCAATTTTCTTTTGTGCCTCTGTCTGCCAGCTATCATTGAGCCAAGTTTAGATTTCATATCCCATAACACTGCAAAAGTATACTATTTGGCAACAGGTGTCCCCCCATTTGTAAATATTTTGTGTCCCATTTTGGGGACATTTAGTTTCTTGCACCTAAACAGTTCTTAAAACCAGTATTGTAGTTAGAGTTAATTTGTAACTATGTAAGTATCATTATGTGCTCATCTAAAGCTTTACTTTTAAAATTATTTTTCATGCCAGTCCTTGAAATAATTTTTGTTTACCACTAGACACAGAGTAACATTTCATTTAATACAATAAGTTGGGTTTTTTGTGCTGCAATTCACAGGTCCTCTCTTGCCTTCTGTTGCAGTTGCCCCACAGAGGTTTAATGTATTTTTCTTTCATTTCACATCTAGAATAAACTAAGTACATACAGTCATATGAAAAAGTTTGGGAACCCATCTCAGCCTGCATAATAATTTCCTCTACTTTCAACAAAAAAAGATAACAGTGGTATGTCTTTCATTTCCTAGGAACATCTGAGTACTGGGGTGTTTTCCGAACAAAGATTTTTAGTGAAGCAGCATTTAGTTGTATGAAATGAAATCAAATGTGAAAAACTGGCTGTGTAAAAATTTGGGCACCCCTGTAATTTTTCTGATTTGAATGCATATAACTGCTCAATACTGATTACTAGCAACACCAGATTGGTTGGATTAGCTCGTTAAGCCTTGAACTTCATAGACAGGTGTGTCCAATCATGGTAAAAGGTATTTAAGGTGGTCAATTACAAGTTGTGCTTCCCTTTGACTCTCCTCTGAAGAGTGACAGCATGGGATCCTCAAAACAAAGATTGTTCAGTATCATAGTTTAGGGGAAGGCTACAAAAAGCTATCTCAGAGGTTTAAACTGTCAGTTTCAACTGTAAGGAATATATATATACTATACTAGCAAAATACCCGCGCTTCGCAGCGGAGTAGAGTGTTAAAGAGTTTATGAAAAAGAAAAGGAAACATTTTAAAAATAACATAACATGATTGTCAATGTAATTGTGTTGTCATTGTTATGAGTTTTGCTGTCATATATATATATATATATATATATATATATATATATAATAATAATATAATATACACACACAGACACACATAAACATATATATACATATCTACATATACACATATATACACACACATATATATATATATATGTGTATATATATATATATATATATATAGATATATATATACATATCAACATATATATACACATATATATATATATATATATATATATATATATATATATATATATATATATATATATATATATATACAAGGGTTGTCTGGGTTCCACGCGGAATCACTCGAAATAAGTAGCCAAGGATTTTTTTTTCTATTTTTCTCATGTACTTCGATCCTTTTTAAACTTTTTTCAAGTATTCACCGCCAACATCAATGCACTTTTGGGCTCTTCTGACCCACACCGCAAAACACTCGTGAAAGGCTGTCTTTGGGAGGTTGTCCAGCTGTTCTTTGACAGCTGCAATCAGTTCCTCTCGAGTTTCGAAGTTGTGGCCTCGCAGGGGTTCTGTCACCTTCGGGAAGAGCCAAAAGTCACATGGTGCAAGATCAGGCGAGTAGGGTGGCGGGTTCAAAACGTTGACACCACTGTCTTCAATGAAATGCTTCGTTGCATTAGCCATGTGGGCTGGCGCATTGTCATGATGCAAAAAGTGCCTTCGCAAGTTCTTGGACCGGCCTCTAGCCATCGCAGAAAAAACCTCAGGCAGGCACTGAGTGGTGTACCATTCAGAGGTCACAGTTTTCCTCTCCATCAGCGGAATTGACGCGACAATGCCATTGATGTTAAAAAAGATGGCAAACATTGGTCGTTCCACCGAGCGGATTAAACCATCAGAAAAGTCGTAAAAAATCATCACTCAAAAGTCACGCACGCACGGAGTCGGGAGCTTTGCCGCTAGCGCCGGCTGCGCACTCTCAGTTCGTTTGCTTCTCGTCTTCATTCTGAAAGAAGAGAGGGAGCAAAACATCTGAACAAAAACATGCAACCACTTGAATAATCCCTCTACACAGCAGAACAGGTTTCGACAGGCTGACACTCGACAAACGATAAAATTCCGCGCGGAACCCAGACAACCCTCGTATACACATACATATATACACACATACATTCACATATATATATATATATATATATATATATATATATATATATATATAATTTCAAATCCCCGCGCTTTGCAGCGACGAAGTACTGCTTTTAAATTTTTATTAAGAAGAAAAGAAAACCTTTTTAAACTGAGGGAAAATATACCAATAACAATTTGTTAAGGATCTGTTTTTTTGTGAAGCTGTCTTTACACAGCTTCTCCGCTTTTTTATAAACGAACGCCATATAAGTCCGTCCTTTCTACTTGCTTCGCGGTTCTGTAGTGGTTTATTGTTCGTCTATTACGATTGTTTTTATAAACGAACGCCATATAAGGCCATCCAAGTCTCGTTTATACCTCGTGTCTTCTCATTAAACTTGTATCTCGCGAATATGGTATTGCAAACGGCAGGGGGAGCGTTTCTATAAAGTTAATTTAAACTTACGGTTTACATATGCGTCACTCGCTCGCTTCTTATTGTTTCGCTGCCTTCTCAATTGTGTAATGAATGTTTTCTTCAGCGCTCTTTGTGGCTGTTCCTTGTTTTCAGTTCACGTGATTACGTAGGAGGCGTGATGACGCGATACGCGACTCCGCCTCCCACAGCCATCGAGCTGCACTCCATTACAGTATATGGACAAAAAAGAGGTTCCAGTTATGACCATTACATGTACAATTTCGAAATGAAACCTGCCTAACTTTTGTAAGTAAGCTGTAAGGAATGAGCCTGCCAAATTTCAGCCTTCCACCTACACGGGAAGTTGGAGAATTAGTGATGAATGAGTGAGTGAGTGAGTCAATGAGGGCTTTGCCTTTTATTAGTATAGATACTGTAGAGAGAGAAAAGAGAAAAGACACAAACAACACAAAACATAAAATAATGAAGGCTCAATTTAACTTTTTTTTCTCCTATGAAGACTTATCAATTTTATGTCTTGGCACAGATAGAACTTTCCTCTCTTATAAGAAAAGGCTCATGACTTATGAATCCTGAATTTTCAATTCATGAGGTTAAGATGGATAAGTTCTCTGGCTTGTTATGAAGCTTCTGTTGCTGGCAAGTTGTGCTCATTTGCTCACAGCAGCCAGCATTTGCCCTGGCTCAGGGACCACCACCCCACCCCCCACATCATACCAAGTTTTCTGTCTAAGTCTGTGTGTGTGAGCATGTCTGTGAGGTGCTGCCCTACCCTTTCCTTTTGGATTTAGAGTGAGAAAATTATAATAGCCAGAACTTATCCTTCGTAGGTTTATCTTTATTTACAGTTAACATTGATACCATAGTACATTAGTTGACTTTGTCCAGTCCATTAAATTGCAGTTAATAGCTCTTGGAATCAAAGTATACTTATGGTTTGAGTTGAGTGATACTTGGTTCCTCTCCTGGTTGGCATTCTCCAGATAGGTGGAAGGATTTTTCAGTGTGCTTTGTTTTCCTTGTTAAGGAGAATTCCTTCTTCGTCTTTGGTCACACTTTCTGGTATCTTGTCTTCAGGGGTTTTATACAAAATGTCATCAGATGCTAGCAAAGTTATGTCTGCTAAGTCAAATGTAGATCAGTCAGTGACTGTTGTTAGCAAGGCGATAGAGTGGTTTACATATGGACTCTCTTTTGATCTTGTCCTCTATATCCCTCAGCAAGGTTGGACAAATGACAACCTTGGCCAAACTGCAGCACAGACAAGTATTCCACCTTTTCCGTCCAGCATGGTTGCCCTCTGGAGTAAAGTGATTGCTTTGAACTCTGTTGCAGCCACACTCTATCAGCTATGGTTTCTGGCAATGGGCTGCCAAATTATGGCCAGGTCAAGCAGTAGCATAGTGAGAGAAGAGCAATAAGTTAGGATGTTAAAAGGGTTTTATAAGGGGGAATATAGTTTGTGTCATTGGCTTCTTGGGTGCACATACTGTAAATCCATCTTTTTGGTTGACCAGTGGTGCAAAGTTCTGTCCATCAATGTTACTCATCCTGGAGGTATAGTCCATTTTGCAACTTAGAGATATCCCCGGCTGTTACGTGGTCTGGAATCGATCATCTGTGCAGATGCTGCATTTGAAAGGGAGTCAGTCTTGCCCAGTCAGGCAAAATGAGTCTTTTATCTAGCAATAAAAGTGTCTGGCAACAGTTTGCTAAGCCAGGTCTCAGGTTCCTGTCTGGTAAAATGGATAATGCCAGTCTATTCTACAATATCAATACATGTAATGCATTTAAGTCAATAATTAATATTATATCATTGTTTATTTAAGTACTTAATATACATATTACATTTATGTCAGACCATTACAACCCATTATAAGTTGGAAGATATATTTGTTAAATTACAATATATGACACACAATTTATATACTTTAATGTATGTACTTGCATAAAACTAGCAAAACTTAATCAAGGAAATAAAAGGCATTAGTTTTACACATTGAAATGAATTCAACATTCAACAGAAGCATTTCATGTTGTCAGGTGAAGAAAGAAAAGTTTCTTTTGTGGTGTAGGGTTTGCTAGAAGTTTGCCAGTCTATGGAAAAGAATCCACAATAAATCAGCTTCCATAACCAAAAAACTTTAGCACACACAGAAAAAAAAAATTTGGTAACAATCTTAAATTTTTGTAACCCCACAGTGCTATGGTGTGTAGATCATCAGGAACAATTTTCAGTGTGTGTGCTGCAAAGTGAGCATTCCTTATGCAGATGTACCTATTTTATACAAATATAGAATTCTGTCTCATTGTGATTTTACAGCAGTACAACAATTTATCATAAAATATATCAGTTGAAACACTGCTAGCATATAAATTTACATGCATTTATCTGTTTAAAGTAATTGTTTTCACCATTTGTTGAATTACTGTTTTTTTAGTGTGAAAATATTGAGTTATTGTAATGTATTTGTATGCAAAAGTATACAGTGCATTGTGACATTTTTGAGCTTATCAACTAGCTTCCCATTACCATTCTTCCTGGATTCAGTAACTGGTGGGCTATTTTTCCATTTGTAGTCCATGCAAGGAATTTACACATCTGTTACACACCTTTATTAATCTGTTACTTGGAACCAGTCTTAATGGTCAGAAAGAGACTATAAATAAGTTTAACATGATATTAACTTAACAAGCCAAACAGAGTTTATATGCAGAATGGATGTACAGGTCTAGGAAATTACAAGAAGCATATACTTTACCTTAAACTTGTCAAATGGGACTGTGTTGCTTTTTAGATTTCCCACACTGCCTATTACATAGTGAGTTAAGCAAGTTTTGTTCGGAAGGTTGCTGGTTCAAATCCCGTAAACGCCAGAAGTGACTCTACTCTGTTGGGCCCTTGAGCAAGGTCCTTAACCTGTAATTGCTTCGTCCTGGGTATGATATTAATCTGTATCCAGCCCTGCAAGTAGGTCCTGTAATTTACATGGAAAACTTGGGTGTTGGTGGCAGGATTGGCACTCCAGCCACCATAAAAACCTCATACTGGTCCAGTGTGGTGCTGAGGTGTCACCCGCCACACTCTGGTCACAATCCAGGTGCACACTCCAAACCTCTCTCTGACACAGACACATCAAAAGTTATATATTTTTATCATATACATAACAGAATCTTAGGTAGTAGCAATTCTTTTTTTCTACTTTTGAAATAAAAAAATAAACATTTTGCTCACATCTGACCCAGGCACATCTCAAAGAGCATAAAATCAAAACAAGTGCACAGTATTAGCAATAACTTTGGTTTCCCTTTTGAAATATGAGATTGTCCCCAAATTTAAGGGGGTGGTCGTGACAGGCAAGGGATTTTTTTTTCATATAACAAACTATTTCATTCACACGACTTTAATCATTCACATGACAGAGTTTAAAGAGTTCCACAACAACGCTTTTCCCATAGAAATTGTTTTTTTTTCCCCCCAGAAAATGTTTAAGTTCAAGGCACCATGTATAGCATGAAAGTGGATTAGTACACTTATTTTAATGATTTGTCTTTAAAATTGTCTTCATAAAGAGTTCTTGTGTGTTAAGTTATTATTTGTAATTATTACTATTATTATTTTTTACTAAATCTTATTTTCCATGTTTCTTTGTTGATGAGCTCCCATTGAAGAATTTACTAGTAACAGAACATATAGTGCACATGCCAAAACGACTGAAGTAACAACTAACGAGGTGCCATTTTTTTTATACCATTTTAACAAAGTTTACTGTCCGTCATCAATCACAGAGCAGCCCAGTTAAATGACAGTAATACACTTGCAACCTTAAAACGCAGATTTTATCACATCGTGTGCGTGACGAAACAGCGGGCAGGTGACTGCTCGTACATGTTTACTAACGGACAGGCCAACATTTTGCATGGAGTATGCGTTATATCAAAAGAGAAACATGCAAAGATGTGTGAACACAAGGAGATCGGAGACAATCACACCTTATTGTGCCTGCATGAAATCAGAAATGACAACTGTATTTCACAGTGCACAGATATCTTCCTAACAGGGGACCTGTATGATGGGCAGAGGAATTTCAAATGTTTTGCAAGACTAACTTTTGTTTTGATGACAGGTTGCGTCATCTTCAGCCCTTCGTAAATTATTCTGGCACAATTGTAACCAGCTTCTTGTTGAAATTCATGGCTGTCCCGTCTGCAGCGCCGTGTACTTATAAATATTTTCCCACATGTGTCTCCAAGTCTGATGTCATTTTTTGTTGCAACTCTCTCGCACCCAGCACGGGATATAAACTAGACTTTGTGCGGCTCAGGGATATGTAAGGGGAGCCAGCCCATATTGACACATATGTTAACAGCACATCAACTCAACAATAAAAAAATTGCTTTTTTTTTTTTTGCTCAATATAATAGTTTAAAGTTTCAATGATTTCATTCGCCACTAGAGAACTAAGTAGAAATGATAATTGCCAAAGCCAATTTTTGGTCGCATTTCCGACCATATTAGTTGCAGTCTGGAGCCCTGGAGCGACCACGGGCAGGGCCACTCGGATGTTGCTTCTGGGCTACATGTGGCCTGCGGGCTGCCATTTGAATAGGCCTGGCCTAGACCAACAGTTGCAAATGTGTATTGTCTAGTGTTCACAGGGGTTTACACCAAATACACAACCAAAATAGCCCAATAAACTGTGCTAGACAGTTCATTGTAGTTACACAATATTGTGCCAAGTTTTAATGATTTTTGCTTATTTAATAAGTGAACATATTTTAACTGTTTTTTAGTTCATGTAGCATAGGAGTTAAAGCTTTGAACATGAAGGAAGGAAGGTTGTTAGTTCAATTCCTACCCGCTGCCTTTGTCAACCTTGAATATTTGCATAACCTGCTTGCTTTTAAACAAACTTAATATTACATCACAAGGTCATAAATTGCCTCAAGTAAAAGCAGGTGACAATTTATAATACACCATGGAGATGGCTTTAGGTAAACTATTTAAACTTGTCAACCATTTTTGTGTCTGTATACATGACAACTTTATTAAATATATTGTTAAAGATTTTGAAATCTTTGAAATGTCAATGTCAATTTATTTATATAGCACATTTAAACAAACATAGTAATGCTGTGGCCAAAGTGCTTTACAAAAATAGAACAAATTAACATAAAACATAAATAGAAATAAAATATATGAACATAAAATAAAATACATAATAAATAGAAGTAATGTTATATACATAAAAAATAGAAGTAATGTAATATAATCACAAGAGGAAGCCATCAGTATTACTGAAGGTCACTGAATGCAAGTGAGTAGAAATGAGTCTTTAATCTTGTTTTAAACAGTTCAATTGTAGACAACTCCTTTATATGATGAAGTAAAAAGTTCCACAGGCGAGGTGCGACAGCTGCAAAAGACCTGTCCCCCTTGGTTTTACACTTGGTACGAGGGACAACCAGAGACAGCTGACCAGAAGATCTAAGCACTCTAGATGGCTGATGTAAAACACACAGTTCAGATAAATAGGCAGGAGCAAGCCCATGTAAAGATTTAAAAACTAGCAGCAGGATTTTAAAATCAATTCGAAAACTGACAGGCAGCCAGTGTAAAGAAGCTAAAATAGGAGAGACAGAGTCATACTTTCTTGCCCCAACCAGAAAGCGAGCGGCAGCATTTTGTACCAACTGTAACCTGTGTATCAAGGATTTGTTAATCCCAGAATACAGCGAGTTGCAGTAATCGAGGCGAGAAAAAATAAATGCATGAGTAGCTATCTCAAGATCCCTAGAAGATAAAAAAGGCTTTATCTTACCTAATAGACGAAGTTTGGAAAAGCAACTCTTGACTACAGAATTTATTTGTTTCTCAAAAGAGAAGTTACTGTCAAAGGTAACACCAAGATTGTGAACTTGAGGTTTGGAAAAGACAGAGAAAGAGCCGAGAAGACCAAGACCAATTTGGGCTTTAGCTGATGGACCCACTATAAGCACCTCCGTTTTATTTTGATTTAGATCAAGAAAATTATTAGCCATCCAGGATCTTAATTCAGACAGACAGTTGTGGAGTTGATTTGTTGTAGAGTTGCAGACAGGAATATAAGCCTGAGTATCATCATAGTCTGGGAAATGTTCATTTTAACAAAATACTGATTATTAATATTTAGATCATTTATGCAGATGTAACCTGTTGCAGTACTTTAACAGTGTTCAGTGAGTGTGCCTTTTGTAGGCAATGCTATCTGCCCAACTTACAGAAGATGTTCTTTTGTTCATCCAGTTAGGACACATGTTTCTAATCTCTGAAGGTGCTGTGAGGGCAACTGCGTGGGTGCAGTCCAAGATGAGAAACAAGCTGAGAGAAAACCTGATGTCTACTAAAATGCTGTCAGATTTGATGATGGTATTCATACAGGACATACAAGTAGTAAATATTTAACATTATTGGAAACTTTACAATACTGATGTAATTATACGACCTGCAACCACTATTCTTGTACATAACATTGTAATATTACCTACAATGTAATTCTTGCCTTCATTTATATTTAAATTGCCTAATTGTGCCTTACTAATACAGACACTACCCCAAAGTAGATTAAAAAATACTAGCCGAGGCCCGCCGTAGCATACGGTGGTGTAAGAATAGGAACGGAAAACGGTGAGAAAGGAATTCAGAAATCAAGAAGAAATAAATACTTCTTGAAAGACGCAGTGTGCATGTAGAATTTCCGTCCAAGCAGGATAACATGTGAAAAATAAATCAGGCTTTCCGAATTTACGTACTATGGCCATGGCATCCTGATATTTTTGTTGCATGTATCTTGGACTTCCTGGAAATGTGGACGGTAATATGATCATTTTGCCTACACGTACGTTGTTATTTTCAGCGTTTGCTTGCAGTGCATCTGATAGCCCATTGTATTGTTCCACGCGCAGATCTTGTTGATGTAATCTGAGATAGTTGAGACGCGCACCATCTGTTTTAACATATGCATCTACAACATATTGTTGGAATAGTTTGCCGCTGGACTGCAAAATATTAAATGTATTCCTCATTGCTAATCTGTACACGTAAAATTGGCATTGAGTAAGCCTTATTCACTTGGTGCTTCTTTTATCGGGAACATGTTGTAAATCTTTGTGCCAGCCAATGTCTCCGTAAGGGAATAAAAGTGGGTAATAAAAGTGAGTAAACCATAGGATCTCAATTCATATTGAGCGTGGAAATCTGTTTACAGGAGTTGCCTGTGGGATAGATGCAAATGTCCCTTTCGGCAGGCGTTTCGCCATCTTCTTCGACGAAAATCGCTGCAATGTCGGGGCATTGTATCGTCATAAATCCTGCCTAGGGTTTTCCTTGAAAACCGTTCGTACAGATGCTGTTGGATTGGACTGAGCGATGCATGCATGTGTTTGTATGATTTAGCGAAGGGGTTGATGGTTCTGAGCATGGAATCTAGCTGGAGAAGTATATTTTCGCTGCATGCAGAGTTTGCTTTATTTTGTAAGCAGACTTCAGTAGCTTGCGCTGTGTCAAAAACATACAACTGTCCATATCCTGGAGAGGTAGAAGCGTTAGCGTATAGTGGAGAGATTTGGTGATAAATTTGCCCGTGTATTTTAAAACAGTATGGTCCATGGCCAGGAGGTTGAGTTATCTGTGCACCCATAGAAGCAAATGCTAAAGAAGAGTTGTATTTTCAAATGTGTTCACGATAATTTTTAGCTTCTGATGTTTGCTGTGTAAGAAGCTGTTGTAAAGACACAGGTGGCTCCCGCAAAGGTGGTAAAGCTACTTTACCGTTGTGGCAGCACCTCGAGTACTTGTTGGATGTATTACGCTCAGCAGGCCAGTATAGTGCATGACATGGAATAGGAATCGAGAAATGCCGTGTTGGCTGCGTGTAGGTGGGACCGGTTTTGAAGTGGAAGCAGGACGAACCAGAAGGAAAAAATAAAAATAAGAGATAAGCCACTGGCCAGTAAAAGCAATTTGACAGGCATTGCTCCTGTTATGTTCTGTTACTACACTACATGTCATAAAATTATTCAGTCCTCCCTTTATGTATTATTTACTAATTTCCCTTTTACTGTCTACATAAACTTAAACTGTAAACCTTTGTTAGATTTTTTTAATTTTATTTATTTATTTATTTTTTGCTAATCGCTAAATTTCACATAGCATCTATGGCAAAAAATAAAGCAATTTATCTGTTATATTCTTTATATTCTTACAGCACATTTGTTTTATAATTGTTAACAATGTTATCTTGAACTGTATGGGAACTGGTCAAACTTGCATACAAATTACTTGTGTAAGTTAAACAGCTGCCCTTTTTAAGCAGGTCATCATACTTAAAAGATGATATTATTTTATGACCATTGCAATATGAAGATAATCATCTACATTATTACTTTTCAAAGCCTCAGAAAACAGGAGAAAATTCAGATGGCTTGACGATGTGAAGTGAATTCTGCTTTGCATCTCCTGAAAGAATGAAAGAACAAAGAAAATGGACACACTAAGATGCATGTCTAGACACTGTTTCATTTTTCTTCAAGCCACTGTTCACTGAAGAGGCCTGGTCACAAAAGACTGCAGCACAGACATGGTTTGGATTTTAACTGGCTTGATAATGTCTCAAGACAGGCTTTTGTTTTCTTAACTTAGGTTTATTTTCCCTGAAGAGAAAAGAAGAATTAGAAAGCAAAATCAGAATGAGATGAACAAAAAATTAAAGCTATACTGCATATTAGGATAATGCCACAAATATCTGAAATTGTTGAAGTAGAGTGGAAAAAGGCACCTTAACTGTAGGTAGCAGGTTTGTCTCTTTTTCTACATGAAAGATTTATAGAGTTTACATACACTAGCAGGTCAGTCAATCAATACTTACTGTGCAGTAGATTTTTTGTTGAACTATAGTAGCCAGAGTAACTTTTGTGCTAAAAATAAAAAAAACATCAGAAGACTGCAGGTTCATTTCAAATGAACCATTTTTGCCCATTAGTGAATGACTTAACCTGTTGTATGTGTAAAAATAAATGTACTGTAAATGTCTCTTTGGACTACTGTTTATCATAAAAACTTACCTGTGATTTCCCCTATCTCCAAGCCTTTTCACTTGCACACAGCACATCTCTATTTATAGAGAAGCAACAGCTTTACCTTGCTTTTATTTGGTTGAGATTCATTCCGACTATGCCTTAGTTGGTAAAATGTG
The DNA here is from genome assembly GCF_900747795.2 of Erpetoichthys calabaricus. Classification (NCBI taxonomy): domain Eukaryota; kingdom Metazoa; phylum Chordata; class Cladistia; order Polypteriformes; family Polypteridae; genus Erpetoichthys; species Erpetoichthys calabaricus. Next base: position 142,881,494 of record NC_041398.2, on the reverse strand, counting down.
TGTGGCAAGTGATTGATACGTCCTTTTTTGTCTCTTATTTCTTCATTTTCTTTATTTCTCACTTTGTATCTGAATCCATGGCTAGCTTTTTTGTCATTTCATGCAGTATTGTTTAAACTACCCACTGCTTGTCTATCTATCCCTATTAACATACCATAACGTCTGAAAAGCAAACTGAAACATCTCTTTGTCTGTCACCTGTTAGTGTGTACATTGTGTTCTTGCTCCTCCTGTATGATTGTCTTTTATATCACCTATCCGCCTGCTAAATCTTTGTAGTCTCTTTCTGGTGACTGCTAGAACGAATATTTATAAGGTGTGTTGCCACACAGGAATCCCAGCCTACCAATAGTAGCACTCAGATGGTCTTTCTAGTCACCAGTATGGGTTACTAGCTATAAATACAGCATTCTCTTTTCAGGTGTCATGCCTGAGCTCAATCTGCACCTTGCAACCTGTCACAACCTACACTGAATGTAAGTTTTTCAAGTGATTGTAATGTATATATAGATGACTCAGGCGCTGCCGAGAGTGGCAGCCTTTTCAACAGCTCTGTGTTGTGAATTTCCCCCTGGGATTAATAAAGTATCTATCTATCTATCTATCTATCTATCTATCTATCTATCTATCTATCTATCTATCTATCTATCTATCTATCTATCTATCTATCTATCTATCTATCTATCTATCTATCTATCTATCTATCTATCTATCTATCTATCTATCTATCTATCTATCTATCTATCTATCTATCTATCTATCTATCTATCTATCTATCTATCTATCTATCTATCTATCTATCTATCTATCTATCTATCTATCTATCTATCTATCTATCTATCTATCTATCTATCTATCTATCTATCTATCTATCTATCTATCTATCTATCTATCTATCTATCTATCTATCTATCTATCTATCTATCGTGGACTGGACTGACCTATAATTGTGCCTTTGCCAGTTTCCTTTTATGGAATCCACTTCAGTAGTTAAAGAAACTAAGAAAAATTAAGGTTTTAGACAGAAGATGGATATCCACTTTTGGTTCAAAAATTGTAAAAGAGACTGGAAACTGAGGAAGGTGACATTTTGTATAGGTAATGTAAAATATTACCAATACTGCATAGTTCTGATTGTTTGAAGCAGTACTCCAAGGATTATTCTAGTATATGAGTATTCGACACAGATGTCATCAGTTGAAATGCTTTCTAAACACAGGCACTTTAGTTCACTTATATAAAGTAAATGGAATAGCAGTTGAGGTATATTTGAGGACATGTTGCCAATTTTAATTGACACTGAGGTTGTTGGTTTGTTAAGAACTGGTATTAGTCATCTGTGCAGTAATTTTTAGGTAAAGCTGAGATAGAAAAATCCTGCCTGATTATAAGCTTTCAAATCAAAATAAAACTCCAAGCAACATTACTAACCACCCACTTCAGCAGTGTTATTAATGTAATCAGCTGTAGGACCTTTTTGGCCTTATAGCCCCTAATGCTCTATATCTGTCAAGTGCACATCCAAGTAAATGCATTGCCTGTGAAGTTGTAACAAACACATACCTTCTCACCTTATTTACTGCATTAGACTGAAACATCTAATTTGTCATCTTACGTTTTACGTTTTATTTTAGGATACCTAAATATAGAAGAAAACACATCATTTCTCCTTGTCTGAGTCACCAGCAGCATTTTCATTTCACAGTTTAAAGTCTCTAAGGCAGTTAAATAATGTTTTAGCAATAAAATACAATTTTTTATTTGCATCAAAGAAGAAAAGGTTGATGATATTCTAGATTTGAGTGGGTTTTACTTGCAGGGGTTAGGCTATGTATCTGTGCTGTTCAGCAGATTCAGAAAAATAAATAAATGTAAGCATGGTTTTTGACTTTTAATACTAAGATTTTGAAGGTTGGATTATGGACAGATAAATGCATACACTGGGGTAATGAACTTTTCTGTATTTTATGGAGACATAAACATTAGAAACAGTACTTTGTTTTGTTAGTCCTAGGACTAACTGCAAGGAAACAAACTGGTGAGGAGCTTTTAATTAGAAAAATGCATCTTGTCCCTATATACTGTAATTAGCTTTTTACAAGGCAACCTGAAAGATCAGAAAACATAAGTTTTTGCAGTCCTTTTAACTTTTTACATTGTCCACAGATTCTGGTTAAGTAATGTACTTTGGGTCACACTCTGAGTTACAGATAGGGACTAAACTGGCAATCTAATGGTTTAAAGTCCAGAGTCATGTGTGGACGCTGAAGTCGATAACAACAGGAAAACAAATACGAATTTAAATAAAAAGCAATTTCTTTATTCTTTGTGAGTTAAAGTGACTGCTGCCCCACCCCCCAGCTCAGTGCCACTGGCTGGTCAGAATAGAATGTGGGGCCTCTCTCTATATACTTTCTTCATGTATTAACAAAAATATACATGGCAGTTCATTTTGAGGTTATACATAAATCATAATAGCTTACTACTCCCTGAATGGGAATGTGTACATTGCTTCTTTCAGATAGAGGTTATCAGATCACTCACAGTTTTAAGAAATAGGCTCAAATAAGTTTAAGCAGGAATTCAGAAACTATCACATTGATTTATAATATCACAGGGTGTTCAGTTAGTATCAAGAGGTCAGCATTTTCTCATAAATGAATGCAAGTTAGTCCCTTAAACTGTGCACAAGCTTAATTTTTTTTCTACCTAAACGAAGAACTAATTCATATACCATGTTTCCCCGAAAATAAGAGAGTGTCTTATATTAATTTTAGGTCCAAAAAATGCACTAGGGTTTATTTTCGGGTAGGTCTTATTTTTATTGAAGTTTAAAAAAGTAAAGTACATTTATTCCTGTTCAACAATTATATGGTACAAACTACTGGTACGTTAACGCCTGTTCAACAATCAAATCAACATGTACGGTATTCATGTTCTACAAACTACTGTACGAGGGAGTACCCAAAAGAAACTGCAATAGCGCCGCGCTGGACGGAGCCCCTGGAGCACACACCTCCCGCGCCACGGCAGGCAAGCACAGAACAACTTACTCCGAGGTAGTGCCCCAAGTTTCAACCCCGTCTCCTGCCGTTCTCGATCCCTGCGGCCAGCGTGCGGCCGCAAACCCCCGCCTCCCGCCGGGGAAAAACGCTGCACCTCACCCCTTCCCAAACGAGAAAAGATTTTTCTCGCCTAAAAAAAGGTGAAGTGCAGCACCCCTCCCCAGCAGGAAACAAAAGCCCACAGCCACACGCCGACCACAAAGAACGAGAAGAAGCAAAAAACGAGGTTGAAAGCTGTTCCACACTCACCCACTGCAGCAGGAAAAACGTGTACCCCAAAAGCCCCGGCAAGTGCAGCGCTACCGGTATCACAAACTCCCTTGGGCACCCCCTCCTATGTTAACTCTGGTTTAACAATCAACATGTATTCATGTTATACAAACTACCGTATGTTAACTGCTTCTACATTTATTCAAATACAATCATGTCATCTTCTTCTAGAATATCATCATAACTCTCCATATCTGAACCTGCAATTCCTTCCTGGATTTCTTTTGACTCTAATTCCTTTTAGAATTAATGGCCCCAGTCTCTCATGTGCAGCAATACTGCTCTCCTTAAATGAACACTTCTTGTCTAGGTAATCTTCTCATAGTGCATTGGCAACACAGCTTTCAGTGATTTTATCCCATGAATTCTTCACCCAAGTCACCACCTCTTTCACCTTAGGCTTGACAAAGTTCCCCCGCTGATTTCTATCCATTCTGTTTTCAATGTAATCATTGACTTCTATCTGGAGATAGGCTGTCATTCCTGCAGGAATCATTATCTGATCTATTCTTCTCTCTTTAAGGAAGTTCTTCATGTCTTTAGTGCAGTGAGTGCTAGCAGAATCCCAGACTAGCAGACCTCTTTGGGCACCTCGCAAAACACGTGGAACATTAAATCTACCCACTTTCTTATAACGGCTTGAGTGCACCATATTTATCCAAAGTTATGCTGGACAAAAGACAACATTTACTCTTTTAACTACTTGTAAAAGCGCCTTACCTTGTAACCAGGGCAGCTTCTAGGCTAAATACGGCAGCTCTCAGGACAGATGCAAAAACGGTGGATTAGCGGTAGGTCTTATTTTCGGGGGAGGGCTTATAGTAGCGTTACATCAGAAATTACTGCTAGGTCTTACTTTCGGGGTAGGTCTTACTTTCGGGGAAATACTGTACAAGTAAAAATCATATAGCTCTCTGCAGAATGATTAATACAAAATACAGTCCTTGGCATTTCTGAGTTAAATACTTATAATCATTATAGCTAATGTTTTTTCTTCCTCACATGCTTGTTTGGTTAAGATTTAGATACTACAATCCAGAAAGTAGTGGTTAAATGTAATAGTATTCAGTGTTTGTAGGACTTTTTGCAAGTTATTGGGACAAATTGCTTACATAGCGCTCTTTACAAAGTGGGAGATGACACAGGTATCTAAAACAATGCCTGAAAAGTGCATCTGGTCCACCCACCGACACATAGAGGGGTGTTTTTCGTGGTTATTTATTATAAGTTAAATTGTATTCAAGCAAGCACAAACTCAAAGAGGTAATCTATATATATAAGTCGCCACCAGAACGGGAAGACACCCATGAAAGCACGCACACCAAAACAAGACACCCATGAAAGCATGCAGGAAGGGGCGTGGATTCACTAAGCCGCCGACAAGTAGGAAGGAGCCACGCCCACCAACTCTAAGACCATTGGATACGACGACAACCCGCAGAGCCACGCCCACCAACTCGGACGCGACGCCTCAGAAAAATCGGCATCATTTATATTCGTCTGTGCAACAGTACACATGGACCTCTGAGCCACGTTGACTTTTCGGTTACGACGCACGACCGCATGCACCATCGCAAACTGTTTTAAACGCTACATACAGCAATTCGCATCTGCGACAAACATGCGTCTTCTTACATGGTCCTGCAGGAACACGGAAGACATTTCCCCACCCATGACCAGGCGGTGTGTATGCTTCGAGAACGAGGGTGGACGCGGCAGGACCATCTAAAAAGAGGCTGTGTATCAATATATATAATTCACTAAGCCGCCGCCAGAGCAAGCAAGACACCCATGAAAGCATGCACCGCTTTGAAAGCAGTCAACTCACAAAGCCCAGCCCACCAACTCGAGCACGCGTCTACCCACGCTCTCAAGGCATTCACGGTGCCTGCTCATGTGCCCGGACGAAACAACTCACTTTCATCTTTGCTACAGTACACATGCACCACTGAGCAACGTTGACTTTTCATTATTCTTTTCGGTTTTAGCTGCATTTCCATATATAATCCACCAAGTCGTCCGACCGTGGGATACAAACGACAGAGCACCGCCCAAGAACTCGAACCGCTAGAGAGACACGCCCACCAACTCTAAGAGCACCAACTCTAATACGCCTGCCCGCCTGACTGTTACCAGCGTTCACCGCAATGTACTGGAGTGTAAAACCATCACAACTATCAGACGCTGTCTATATCTAAGAACATATATAGATACTTATTTTCCCCTGCACGCGTCCACCCACGCTCTCAAGGCATTCACAGTGCCTGCTCATGTGCTCGAACACAACAACTTGCCACACACAAATCTTGCTTTGACTCAACACGGGAAACCTCACCCTGCCCGGACACAGAGAAGATTGACAGATTCATAGCTCTTTCTCGATTCTGTGCATGGTGTTGCATGGCCGTACTTAGTTGGTGGAGCCATCTAAGTCTGGTTAGTCTGGTTAATTCTGAAAACGAATGAGACTCCCTCCTGCTTAATAGTTACGCGATCGCCAAGCGGTAGGCGTCCAACTTCTTACAGGAACAAGTGGCTTTCAGCCACGTGAGATTGACCATTAACAGTTATGTGATGTCCGGTACTACACGCGCGCTACACTGAATGGATGAGCGCGTGTCTACCTGGCGCCGACAGGCGTGGGTAAGCCGTTAAACCCCAAAACAAAGGATCAGATAGCCAGTCAAATGTGATTGAGCAGAAGCCATTTTAATGATTGTAAATAATCTGCAAAAGTTGTTATTCTTAAGTTGTATTGCTTATTTCATTGTAATTGTACATTTTACCATTTTTTTTCAGTTTTCATTTTTTCGATTATTGTTGAATTTGTTGTATTTGTTCCATCAAAAAGAAAGAGAAAAGTTATTTAAAGCAAAAACCTGTAGAACTGTTTCCCATATAACCAACAGGTAGCCAGCTAAATGTGGCAGATATCATTTGTTTTTAATGATTGAATGTAGTGTGCAAAATTGTTATACAAATAAATGTTCACTTTGTCTGTAATTCTTGTCCAGACAGATCAAGTCTCATTTTTCTCTGTATCTTATAAATATGTATATCGGCATCGGTATCGGCAGATAAGTACATAGACATTATCGGATATCGGCATCAGCCCAAAATTCCCATATCGGTGCATCCCTAGTCCAAATATCAAATAAACACTTTCACAAAGGTGTAACAAAACAAGTATGCTTTTATTCCTGAAGAAAAAGAAAGTAGGTTAGGATAGGCTATTGATACGACAGCTTGTGGTACAGCGGTAAGAACTGCTGACTCCTAATCAAAAAGTCTCTGATTCGATAACAACTGCCTCCCAAATTTACTGTTTTGAGTAGTGAGCTGCTCTTATTGTTAATATTATACAATAAAAACATACATTTGATTTGCGTTTGTAACAGCTGGTGTAAATTTGTACCTGTTGCAATGTACACACCTCTCTATGCTGTGGTTCCTATTACACTGAAGGAGCACCTGACACTGAACTTTCTTTCCTAGGGAAAGCGGAGGTCTTCTTTTCTTAGCTGGAAATTACAGGGAATTCTCGAATGTGGCAGGATCAAAGCTTACATACAAATGTGGGTTTGAACGCACATGTGCTGTACAAGGCATGCACGGGGTCCACTAAGAAAAGAAGAGTGTTCATGGCTCACCTTGCAGAAGAACTTGGTTGTCGCTTCTTGCAAGAAAAGGCAATGGAAAAAGAAAAAAGGATGCAACATCGACAAGCTTCTGTTCTAAGACCTCCGCAGGATAAAAGAAGCCTGTGCTGCTTAATTTGTTAAATTTGACTTGACTGTATGGAATGTTATCCATCCATCCATTTTCCAACCCGCTGAATCCGAACACAGTGTCACGGGGGTCTGCTGGAGCCAATCCCAGCCAACACAGGGCACAAGGCAGGAACCAGTTATGGAATGTTATGTGTTTCTAATTAAAATCAATAAAAATATATTAAAAAAAAAAAAAAGAAGCCCACTGCCTCTGCAGCAGGAGCCAGAGTCGGGAAGGAGAAGACGAAGCTTACTGTAGGTGGAGTGGAGGTGGAAGGAGAGAGAGAAAGAGAGAGAGAGAGGTGCTCTGGGAATTATTATTGGTGCTTTGTACTATGCTGGCTAGAGGGTAACTTCATTTTAGTCTCAGCAGGGGTGCTAATAATTGACACTTGATCAATCAATGAGTTGTTTTTCATGTGTAGCTGTCATGTTTTATTAGATTAAACCAGCTCCAGGTTACTCTAGAAAAACTGCCATTCACAAGCATGGGCATGTGGCAAGAGAATTGGCAACGCAAAAGTGTGTGTTTGGTGTGTGTGTGTTGTTCCCTTGTGATGGACTGGTACCCTTTATAGGGTTTGTTTTTGTATTGCGCCCTGTACTAGCTGGGTTAGGCTCCAGCACCCACTGTGACCCTGGTCTGGATTAAGTGGGCTGGAAAATTACATGGTAAAAAGTCCAAGTCCATTAATGGACTTCTGCTTCAGGGTGAAATATGTTCTAATATGTTAAATTCTATATAATTATTATTTCTGTTCCTTTGGTCATAAATGGCATAAACTAGAAATGCAAAGCAATGTTACTGTATTTACAAAGGTAAAAGTTACCAGATACATATATTTATAACTTTGAACTATGAACATTATTCAAATGGACGATGAGCTGCCAGCAAATGTAATTCACTGCAGGATGAGCAGTGGCAGTTGTGCATATATTGTAATACAGTAATCCCTCGCTATATCGCGCTTCGCCTTTCGCGGCTTCACTCTATCGCGGATTTTATATGTAAGCATATTTAAATATATATCGCAGATTTTTTGCTGCTTCGCGGATTTCTGCGGACAATGGGTCTTTTAATTTCTGGTACATGCTTCCTCAGTTGGTTTGCCCAGTTGATTTCATACAAGGGACGCTATTGGCAGATGGCTGAGAAGCTACCCAACTTACTTTTCTCTCTCTCTCTCTTGCGCTGACATTCTCTGATCCTGACGTAGGGGGATTGAGCAGGGGGGCTGTTCACACACCTAGACGATACGGACGCTCGTCTAAAAATGCTGAAAGTTTATCTTCATGTTGCTCCCTTCTGTGCAGCTACTCCGTGAAGTGACATGCTGCACGGTGCTTCGCATACTTAAAAGCTCGAAGGGCACGTATTGATTTTTAATTGTTTGTTTTTCTCTCTCTCTCTCTCTCTCTCTCTCTCTCTCTCTCTCTCTCTCTCTCTCTCTCTCTCTCTCTCTCTCTCTCTCTCTCTCTCTCTCTCTCTCTCTGCTCCTGCCGGAGGGGGTGTGAGCTGCCGCCTTCAACAGCTTTGTGCCGCGGTGCTTCGCATACTTAAAAGCCAAACAGCTGCATTGATTTGTTCGCTTTTCTCTGTCTCTCTCTGATATTCTGTGCTCCTGACGCGCACTCCTTTGAAGAGGAAGATATGTTTGCATTCTTTTAATTGTGAGACTGAACTGTCATCTCTGTCTTGTCATGGAGCACAGTTTAAACTTTAGAAAAAGAGACAAATGTTTGCTTGCAGTGTTTGAATAAAGCTCCTGTCTCTCTACAACCTCCTGTGTTTCTGTGCAAATCTGTGACCCAAGCATGATAATATAAAAATAACCATATAAACATATGGTTTCTACTTCGCGGATTTTTACCTTTCGCGGGGGATTCTGGAATGCAACCCCCGCGATGGAGGAGGGATTACTGTACTGCCAAGGTAAAAGACTTTTAGTGTACAGCATATCTTGGTATCGGAGGTTCACAGTGGCTGCAGGGTTATGGTTCAGTGAAAAACTTTGCAGCCAATAACCAAATTACATATTTTGTTGACATTTGAAATAAAAAAACAAAATAGTAAATACAACTTTGACAGCAAACAAAATAAAACAATGACATTTTTATTCTTGGGATTAAGTTGGGAAGTATTTAGAACTAAACCAGCAAGCCCGCGATTCTCGAAAGACTCGCAAATCCAAGAATGGCAATCACTTTGTTCCCTCTGATACTTGGAGGGATGAAATACCATGGAAGGTGTGTGCGTCCTGGGAAAGTTCATTTAATTAAATAAACATATTTGTACTAAAGCGGTTTCTTTTGGAGGTGTGACTCATCTGGGTGCCATCGTTTATTGTTTTTATCCATGCAGTCTGTTTTTTGTTTTTCTATGGCTGTGTCGTCCGGTGCGATGGTGTGGGCGGTCGCGTTCTGGCGGCTGTACAACCTGGCGTGCACGCTTTACCTCAGGTGTAGTTCAGAGGTCGTTGCCATGGTAAAGTTTTCATTTAATTAAATAAACATATTTGTACTAAAGTGGTTTCTTTGTGTGGGCGCCTTCGTTCATTGTTTTTATCCATACGGGCTCGTTTACAGGTCATAGCCATACGGGCTCGTGCTTGTATTACTAATCGTTGAGCTCCTTCCATTTGGAGCCGTGACTCTTAGCCTCCGTGTATTGTTTTTATCCATGCGGTCTCGTCTTTGTTGTTCTGTGGCTGTGTCGTTAGGTAGAAGTTGTTTATTGTTAGGAAGCATACTCCAACTTACACACACTGACTGCTGGCACAGTGGATTAGAGCAGGTGTAGTTTACAGGTCGTGGTGTTTGGGCGGCGCCACGCACTGACTCTGGGAACTACGGGCTCTGTTTTGTATTACAAATCGTTGAGCTCTTTCCATTTGGAGCTGTGACTCCTTTGCCTCTGCTGGCACAGTGGATTACAGCAATTTTAGTTTACAGGTTGTGTTGTTTGGGCGCCACCTACTGACTCTGGGAAGCCGCTGCGTTTGACGTCTGCTGTGCATAAATTAAACTGTGGTTTAGTAATATAGATCATTTACAGTGTGTAGCTTATTCTTCAGCCATGAGGTTGTGTTTATTAAGTGATTTTTTTAAAATTACCAATGCTTTGCACTGATCAGTACACAAAGGAAGCAGTTTTTACCCCAAGCACCAAGCTGCTAGCTTGCATACTGTCATCTGCTTGACCTGATCTGTCACTGAGGCTCCACAGTGCAAAGCTCCTGCAGTATGAGTCAGTTTTCATTACTTGTTTGCTGTTATTAACAATTCAGCTGCTCATTCTGCTGTTATGCTTATGTCTGATTATTTATTTTTATTTTTTCTGATAGTGGTGTATACTTTTTACTGTAAAATTTATCCTACATTTTTTATTATTGTGTATTATCATTTGCACAATTGTTGAACTGCATCTGCTGCTGTGTTATTGTGTCATGTAAAGTATTGTTTCTTCTTCAGTGGAATCTAGCAGCTGTGTGGTATAATGAAAAACTGAATCATATTGTTCCAAAATAACCCTGTTCCAACCAAAGTAGGCCTTTTCACATTACTGAGGTTACAAAACAAAATATGGTGTACTGTGACAGAAGATGAAGTGTTTGTTTGAAATGGGCTTCATTCACAGGGATGAAATGTTTAACTATCTTCACAGTTGGGATTGTATTCTTAGGTTAGGTTCTTTAAAGCTAGTGAACTGCTACATAAAGCACTATTCCTATTTACTGTTAGCTAAGAAGGCTAATACATAGCATTAAATACATTTAAGTTCAATAAAAATGTCTATTGGCCTAATAATAGGAATTCTGTGTGGTAGTTTGTCTAGAGGTGGGCTTAGGGGGACTGCTAGGTAACCTGTCCCTCTTTCCCAGGCATAGAGGTGAGCGGGCTAGAGGAAGTGGTGACCCTTAAGGTCTTAGTTTAGCACTTGATGGTAGAGCTTTAACAGATTGTTATCCATTGTGCTCTTGAAGCCCCTGTCCTACTGTAATTCATGTCGCTAACAGTTAACACTGTCTTCCACCATAACTTCTGAGACCAGGAAAATGCAAGAATCTTGGTCAAATTAATGCTGAAAAAGTTTTATCGTATTTATTAAAGCACACAGCAAATTACAATAAAACCAGTCCAATTGATGAAATATTTTGTATTAATTATTGCATTATTTTGCAATATAATGCTGAAGGTATCGTTAATAGCATCAAGGATGCACGCTATTCAGTCGTCTAGTAACATCTATTGAGGAAGAGGTTAAGCAGATGCTTAGCATGCAATCAACTGACAAGGACTTAGAAAAAATTATAGGTATAGATTTAATCCTGCATATGCTGAAGGTTAAATTTAATCTGCCCAGTTTAGGCTCACAGGGAGTCAGTGATTATCATAGCAGTACTGGGTGTAAGGCAAGAAGCAAACATGGAGGGCGATGCACAAGTCCTGTGCAGGGCACAATTGCACATCCTGTGACAAAGGCACAGTGAGCTGTAACTTTACAATTGGAAGGGATTAGGTGTAACAGAAACTGCAATTCTTTGCTAAGCTTTTATTATGAAAAGACTGCCAGAGGTAATGTGAAGACAGGAAATACTTTTATATTGAGGCAAAGTGTAACAGAAAGTTTATCCTCATTTGGAAGGGAGAAGGAAAAAAAAAACAATGAAGGAAAAGAACAGAAGCCACTGGGGGGCAGGAGATCCTCCCATCTTGGGAATCAGGTTGGTAACGTAAACCTCCGGGGCTGGTATTAGGGATTACAAAGTGATTGTGGAATTCTTTGTAGATTGTAGAAACTTCCAAATAATTCGCTTAATGAATTATACTTCCTGGATGTTCTCAGACTATAGAAAAAGAAAAAAAAACCACCAGCATTGGATGAAGAAAAAAGTTCCGTTGGATGGGTGAAATCAATAATATTTAATAAACAAAACAGAGACTATTCCCTTGCTTGGTGGAAGTGTTAAAATAACAAACTCATTTTTCGTTAGTTTATTCTAACATTTTTCTTTTGTTTATATATATTCCTGCACCTATATTTGTTTATGATTTAAATCTAAATTCTAAATATATTGTGTGTTGTTACATCGTAAATTAAAGGGGTATAGTTGTTTTCATTATAGCATTCAAGAAATTAACCTTGGTGTTTTAGTAGCTCAACTTGGTGGTAGTTGATGGCTGGGTTGGAAAAGGGAATGCATGTTATTTATTTTACAGCACTTGAAGAACAAAATTATTTTCTCAGTTGGGAAGTATTACTGATGCATTTCCAGTATTCAGTGTTAAACAGGTAAATGTGCAATTAAGTACACTCATATGAATCAGTCCGGAAGTGTATGGGGAGAACACAAACTCTGTGCAGCATCTGGCACTGAAAAGCAGGAATGCAATCTCTGTGTTATCACTGTACCTATGTTAAAAACATATGTACCAAATCCATATTACTAAACGAGAATGGTAAACCGGATGGACGCAGGGACATGGGCCGTGGACGCAAAAGACGTAGTGCGCAGGCGCCACACAAAGCCCCCCTCCAAGCACCGGAAACTGAGAAATGATGCGGCGCGCCCATAGCAACAGACCCATGCAACAAAGCGCCACACGAAGCCCATACCACACGAAACAGGACACACACAAAAAAGAGGATTCAGACCCACGACACACAAAGCACCCCTCCACTAACAGAAATAAGAAATGAGGCAACGCGCCCCTAGCACACCAAAAACAAAGGAGTCAGACGCAAGCGCCACATAGCACACGAAACGGTACGCACACAAAAATGAGGATTCACACCCACGACACACAAAGCCCCCCTCCACTAACAGAAATAAAAAATGAGGCAACGCGCCCCTCATAGCACACGAAACGGTACGCACACAAAAATGAGGATTCACACCCACGACACACAAAGCCCCCCTCCACTAACAGAAATAAAAAATGAGGCAACGTGCCCCTCATAGCACACGAAACGGTACGCACACAAAAATGAGGATTCACACCCACGACACACAAAGCCCCCCTCCACTAACAGAAATAAAAAATGAGGCAACGCGCCCCTCAAAAAAAACGCACGCCAACAAACGACGTCATACATAGACAACAAGAGACTGGATGAAGAAACGAAATGTCCGTATTAAACATACGTCATCTGAACACGTTCAAACTATACACCATAGGTGAATCTCATTACAATGATGCACTATTAACCGTACAACCACAGAAAAGGCTCCATATTAACAGTGAGTGCGATCCTCCTTATTACTTATCCATATTACTAACACATACAACGACGCGCCTCTCAAACGGCACAAGTAAAAGATAAACGTCAAAGACATGAACGACAAACACCTGCTAAACGATTCCGACAGTTGGCTGACAACGCGTTTAATGATGAGTCCACTATTCATGAAAATTCATTGGGATTAATGAATGTCATTTGCAATCATTGTCATTCACTTCACTTCCCTGAAGAAACAACTGGCAATACAAGTAATGAATTTACACGTTGTTGTCAAAAGGGTCAAGTTAGACTGCCTCCTTTACATTCATATCCTGAATATCTACGGAAGCTTCTAACTAACGATGTACCTGAAAGTAAAAACTTTATGCACTACATTAGATCCTACAATAGTTCATTTGCTTTTGCATCTAACGGAGTAAATATCAGGCCACCAAAAGGCAATGGCCCATACTGCTTTCGCGTATGTGGACAAATATTACATCGCATTGGGACAGTGCACCCTGAAACAAATCAAGAACGCAAATTTGCACAAATCTACATCTTGGATCCAGATGACGCAATTTATCAACGAATGAACCTTCCTGAAAACAAACAATGCACGGAGCTTATAATGAGAAACGTCACTCATGTCATAAACAATCACCCATTAGCTAAGTCTATAAAAATGCTACATAAGTTTCAAAGAGAGGCCAATACAAAAGCAGCAGCAGAAGGTGTAGCAGCGACTACAATTGCTTTAGTCTTAATAAAGGACAAAGAACAAGATCCAAGACAATACAATCTTCCCGTCGTTAATGAAGTGGCAATTGTCTTTCAAAGTAAAGATGGGGAGCCTACGTTTGACCGCGATATTGTTCTGCATTTACGTCCTGATGGAACCAACAAACCTGCCTTCCCACGCATAGACATTTCCTTTCCACAACTTGATACTTTAACATACCCCATTTTGTTTCCTTCTATTGTTCAGTCCACCATAAAACACGCGGACAATTAGCATTGCGTTGATGAATAATAATATTCCCTTTGGAGGAAAGGTACTTTTATTAGGAGGAGATTTTAGACAGTGCTTAGCTATTGCTCCACATGCCATGCGCTCAGCTATTGTTCAGTCCACCTTAAAATACGCGGACGACGTCATACATAAACAACAAGAGACCGGACTACAATACATATACAAGCGCGACACCTGATTGGTAATAATACGAAGAAACGAACAGTCCGCATATTAACAGTGAGTGCGATCCTCCTTATTACTTATCCATACTACTAACGATAAAGAACAAACAAGTCATAAATTCACGATCACGGGTACAGAACGAGATGGCTCGAGTAACGGGACCACAAACACAAACCCGCATAAAAAAAAACAATAAACGTTGGCGCCTACAACGCGCTTCTAAAACCGCGGAGGAAAAAATGTTACGCGGACAATTGGCATTGCTTTCAAAAGATACACTTGGTACAAAACATGCGATGTCCAGATCCAGAATATAACAATTGGTTATCACAACTGGGAGATGGTACACTCACCAATACAGATGGACTTCACCCAGATATTATTACAATTCCTTAAGCCTTTATCTGCGACGACTTAGTTACGGAGATATTTGGAACAACAATCTCATTAGACCAAATACCCCTTTTAACACAACGGACTATATTATGTCCAAAAAATTTTAATGTTGATCACATAAATAACCAAGTCATTGCATTACTTCCGGGAGAGGCACAGCTCTTTCTAAGCTCTGACAAAGTTGACTCTGATGACGACAATGACCATCTTAATTTCCCCTTACAATATTTGAACACTATTAACCCAGCCGGATTACCACAACACAATCTTAACCTTAAAATCGGAACAATATTCATGCTATTAAGAAACCTTAATACTAAACAGGATTTATGCAATGGTACACGTTTAGTCGTCAACACCATGACACACAATGTTATTGAAGCAAAAGTTCTTACAGGATCACATGCTAACAATACTGTTCTGATTCCTAGAATTCACCTTACAAGTTCTGACCTAGAATTACCTTTTACACTTAAACGGCGACAATTCCCCATTAAACCTGCATTTGCCGTGACCATCAACAAATCACAAGGACAAACCATGGACAAGGTTGGCATCTACCTCTCTGAGCCCGTATTTGGACATGGACAACTTTATGTGGCCTTCTCACGAGTTCACCGTTCATTTGACGTTAAAGTTAAGATTATAAATAATCCATGCCAAGGAAAACTCATTCAAGGACAAGACACCATGTTTACTTCTAATGTTGTGTACAAGGAAATTTTCCAATAAATCTTTACACTGTGCCATGCAGTTTATTCTTTCCTTCCTATGTGCGTCATCTACACCTTCACACTATGCTATATCTCATACATACATCACGCTATTTGTAATTACCAAACACCAGGGGTTGGCGAGCGAAGCGAGCAGGGGGTGGAGCCCCCTAGTATTAACCTCATTAAAACTAAATGTATATGTATAATGTCTATTCAGTTCTTATCATTTGCTTGCGAGTTATCTATGTGCTTAATCTCTCCATTATTACTAGACAACCAAAACATGCACATGATTGATAATAACGACAAGACTGAGACATGTGCATGCATGGACGATAATGGCAGCAGTAGGCAATATCTTTGTAAAATAATGCAATACTTTTCAGAAATAATGCAATACATTTTTTGAAGTGGTGGGAATGAGCTTCCATAAAGAAAAAGAATGGTCTTATAATAAACCAGTAGCTCTGGTACAGTTTCTGACCATGTATTCTGTCATCAGAATGAAATGTCTAATAAACCAGTAGCTCTGATACAGTTTCTGACCATGTATTCTGTCATCAGAATGTAATGTCTAACTCAGTCAATCCTGTTTATTAATTAAAATTTTCAGTGAACATTTGGACAATCTTTTTTTCAATTGTGACAACCTTTAGCCTTTAAAGAGCATTCTTTTCTGGGTTGATTCTGTAATTCTTTATCTTTAATTTTAATATATAAACATACATGAAATATTCATTTTCTCTTATGGTTATCTCTTTTTAATTATACTACCTGGTTTCTTAACCTAATTTCAGTTACAATTAGCCAAAGGCTTCAAGTTTACTGTATAACTATTTTGAAATCCATACATAATGTGTTCGTGTGATTAAATATTTCAGATCAGAAAGTTTTGGTTATGACGTATTTTAGTTGAAAAGTTTGCTTAAAATATTGCTCAAACAAGAGGAACTTCTGCCTTTTGTTTAGTTCAAACCATTAAGAGAAGTCTTTCCTCATTTTTGTCAGCTCAGTTTTTTCTTTCTCTAATTTTAAATTGTATAATTGAACTGTTTAACATTCATTTTTTAACTTTTTTTTTGTCCATTTCTGACCCAAATCGTTTCTTATACTGAGCTTTTGGTGATAGGTCTAAATACAGTAACTTGTTTTCTTGACAGATGTCAAGAGGAAAATACAGGACTAATACAGTTTATTTCAATGCAAAAATTAAGAGCTGGGTGCTTTAAAGTTTCTCATCTAAACAAATGTTGATGAAGCTTGCCAGAACAGTGATTCATAGATGGCCTTGTCTTGTGTGTGGCAAGTGTTTGTAGATTCCCTGGTGGTGACACTAGATATTGGCTTTGCTTGTTATTGGCTGCTTTTGCCAGATCAACGTCTGTCACTCTCATCTAAAAATAATAAGTATTTTAAAAAGAAGTATTCTTTTAGAAATTTGTCTACCTGATTTTAATACTGCACTATATTTTCTGTACTTTATACTTTTCAATACTTTATGTTGTATAAACCATTAAAAGGTCTACACCTGCAAGCATGCATTATTTGTGTGTATGTGTGTGTATACGTGTGTGTGTATGTGTGTATGTATGTATATATATATATATATATATATATATATATATATATATATATATATATATATACAGTAATCCCTCCTCCATCACGGGGGTTGCGTTCCAGAGCCACCCGCGAAATAAGAAAATCCGTGAAGTAGAAACCATATGTTTATATGGATATTTTTATATTGTCATGCTTGGGTCACAGATTTGCGCAGAAACACAGGAGGTTGTAGAGAGACAGGAACGTTATTCAAACACTGCAAACAAACATTTGTCTCTTTTTCAAAAGTTTAAACTGTGCTCCATGACAAGACAGAGATGACAATTCCGTCTCACAATTAAAAGAATGCAAACATATCTTCCTTTTCAAAGGAGTGCGCGTCAGGAGAGAGAGAGAACAAAGCAAGCAGTCAAAAAAAAAAATCAATAGGGCTGTTTAGCTTTTAAGTATGCGAAGCACCGCCGGTACAAATCTGTTGAAGGCGGCAGCTCACACCCCCTCCGTCAGGAGCAGACAAAGAGAGAGACAGCCAGAGAAAAATAAAGTCAAAAATCAATACGTGCCCTTTGAGCTTTTAAGTATGCGAAGCACCGTGCAGCATGTCCTTCAGGAAGCAGCTGCACACAGAAAGTAGCAACGTCCCTATCGTCTAGGTGTGCGAACAGCCCCCCTGCTCACACCCCCCTACGTCAGCGCAAGAGAGAGAGAGAGAGAGAGAAAGTAAGTTGGGTAGCTTCTCAGCCATCTGCCAATAGCGTCCCTTGTATGAAATCAACTGGGCAAACCAACTGAGGAAGCATGTACCAGAAATTAAAAGACCCATTGTCTGCAGAAACCTGCGAAGCAGCGAAAAATCCGCGATATATATTTAAATATGCTTACATATAAAATCCGCGATGGAGTGAAGCCGCGAAAGGCGAAGCGCGATATAGCGAGGGATCACTGTATGTGTATATATATATATATATATATATATATATATATATATATATATATATATATATATATATATATATTTGTGGAACTAGCCCCGGACACAGACAGGCAGACATGTTTTAATCACCACCACACGTTTATTTACACAACTATTATTTACAAAGTCTTTAAGTGCTCCACAAACCCCAATCTTCCCCAAAGTCCAGGCCAACCACACTTTGCCTTCTTTGGACTGCCTCCTTCTCTCTTTCTCTCTGACCTCGTCCTGCTTCCACCCGACTCCAGCCTCGAATGAAGGGAGGTGGCCCCTTTTATCCATACCTGGATGTGCTCCAGGTGTGCACCGGCAGGGTTGAGCTTCTAAGCCCTGTACCCGTGGCTCCCAATACAACCAGGGCAGTCGCACCCTCGTGGTCTGGAGGAGGCATGTGCCCTCCTCCTGTCTTCCCGGGTGCCCTGGCCGGGTAGGAATCCCAGCCGGGTGCCACAGTGCTCCACAGCCAGCGAAGACCAATCTGGAGGAGCGGCACGCCCCACGAGGGCGGCACATCCCTGAAGCGGGTCCTACTCCTGAAGTGCCGAGGTCCAACTCGGCACCCCAGGGCCTACTCCTTCAGCACCCCCTCCGAGGCTGTCGCACCCCTTTTGTTAGCGCCACTCGCCCCTCTGTAGCCTCCCCATGGGCACCCCATCGCCAGCGAAGTGTCCTCCTGCCAGACGGTCCGTCCGATGAGGGCCGGCTTCCCACGAAGCAGGTCCTACTGCTCGTCCCAGGTCTGGTCCTGCAACACACAGAAACAAGGGGGCAGAGCCGCTGCCTGGACACCCTTCCCTGGCATCCCTCTGTGCCACGCACTGGCAGCACTCCCCCCTCTGATGGG
Source organism: Erpetoichthys calabaricus (assembly GCF_900747795.2). Taxonomy (NCBI): domain Eukaryota; kingdom Metazoa; phylum Chordata; class Cladistia; order Polypteriformes; family Polypteridae; genus Erpetoichthys; species Erpetoichthys calabaricus. The sequence continues at coordinate 142,862,476 of NC_041398.2, read as the reverse complement.
GACCCCGGAACTTTGGGGATCGGCCCTTCTCTGGACGTGCGCACCCAGCTGCATGTCCCTTCCTATCGGAGGAACCGGCATTCACCCCTCAATTCCTCCTATCACTCTTGGACGCCCCGACGGTCTGGGTCTGCGCATGGGAAACGCACAGATCCAAGCCCATCTGTGTCCATACAGAACGACGGGAGACTGTCGCAGGCTCGGGGCGTCGGGCGCTAGGACCCAGCGCACTGATCAGCCCCTGTCCTGCCTGCCCTCTCGATGTTGCTCCCCTCACCTCATGAACAGCCTGCACAGCCGCATCCGCTTTTGGAGACCCACCTACTGGGTTCCGATCACAAATGTCACGGGCCCCTTCAGTTGGATCTTCCTTATGCTTTACAGGGTCGGCTTTACCTATCTTCCCAGCCGTACAGCTCCGGCCAAAGGATCCAGCAACGCACCCTTCCACCATGCAGCATCTGTAATGACGCGCCTGCCTTCACCTCCAGCTCCTGCAGGTCCGCACGGAGCGTACTGAGCACCTGCAACAGCGGCGCTACAGCCTGAAGGGACTCCTCCAGTGCACGCAGCACTACAGGCAAGGACAGGAAGTCAGCCGGCGCAGAGCCTACCTGTCTGTCAGCCCCTTGCTTCGACTGCTTCCTGTGGGCCTCCTCCTCCGGCCCAATCGGGTCTCCCCCTGGCACGAGATGGGCATTCCTTGGTCCTGCCTCCATTCAATCATTGGTGGGTACGCAAGACACACCACCCAATCCCATGCCTGTCACAGGGAGGGACTTCCGGCCCGCGGCCATTTTGGCTCTTCTCCTCCTGGTGTGGTGACGAGCCGGCTCATTGAGTTGCAGCGTCTCCTTTTCTGCAGCCTCTGCTGCTGCTGCCGCTTCCTGAAAGCCCTGCAGAGCAGCGCGAGTCTGCCACCGACAAGGATCCAGGCAGCCCCTGCCTGCTAAACACAAAACACACGCGGCCCCAGAGGGACGGTTGCCGACAAGCAGGGAACTCACCTCCCGGGTCCCGTCTGTCCCGGACAAATGTCCTCGGCGTGGCCTCCCTCGACACCGTGCCGGCCCGGGCGCCCTCTGCGACAGCACACTCCCTGGAGCCCGCTGCACTCAGGTAAGGCCCATCGATCTTCCGCCGCACCAGAAGAGAACTTTGTGACTGCAGTCCGTTAACGGTCCATGGGGCAAAACTTTCTTGCAGGGCTGTGAGCACGCCGCTCCTGCGGCACGTGGGATGGGGTCCCCTGCTGCATCAGGCTGTCCACAACATTGATTTTTTGTACAGGTCCCCGCCTTGTATCAGGCGGAGCATCCTGCCGGCTACGCCAGTGTGGAACTAGCCCCTGACACAGACAGGCAGACATGTTTTAATCACCACCACACGTTTATTTACCAACTATTATTTACAAAGTCTTTAAGTGCTCCACAAACCCCAAAGTCCAGGCCAACCACACTTTGCCTTCTTCGGACCGCCTCCTTCTCTGTTTCTCTCTGACCTTGTCCTGATTCCACCCGACTCCAGCCTCGAATGAAGGGAGGTGGCCCCTTTTATCCATACCCGGATGTACTCCAGGTGTGCACCGGCAAACTTCCACCCGACACGCCCCGGCACGGCTGTCTCCCCGGAAGCACTCCGGGTGTTCCCTCTCTTTTTCCCCCAGCACTTCCTGGTGTGATGGAAGTGCTGGGGTCCAGGGTCCATCAGGCACGGGGTGGCCCCCTGGCGGTGACCACGGGCCCCTACAGGGTTGAGCTTCTAAGCCCTGTACCTGTCGCCCCCTCGTGGTCTGGAGGAGGCATGAGCCCTCCTCCTGCCTCCCCGGGCGTCCCGGCCGGGTAGGAATCTCAGCCGGGTGCCACTAATATATATATATATATATATATATAGGTCCATAAATATTTGGACAGAGACAACTTTTTTCTAATTTTGGTTCTGTACATTACCACAATGAATTTTAAACGAAACCACTCAGATGCAGTTGAAGTGCAGACTTTCAGCTTTAATTCAGTGCGGTGAACAAAACTATTGCATAAAAATGTAAGGCAACTAAAGCATTTTTTTAACACAATCCCTTCATTTCAGGGGCTCAAAAATAATTGGTAATTGGGCCTCATGTATAATGCCGTACGTAGAACTCACACTATAACATGGCATAAGCACAAAAGCGGGAATGTGCGTACACACATAAAAATCCAGACGCATAAATCTGTGCGTACACAAACTTCCACGTTCTTCCGCTACATAAATCCCGGTCAGCGTGAAAAGTAACGCATGTGCATGCACCTGCTGTCCTGCCCCAACTCCTCCCAGAATTACGCCTCTTTGAATATGCAAATAAATATAAATAGCGTTTAAGCTCAGCCTTCTGTGAAAAGACAATGGGAAAAGCGAATACCAAGTGGAGGCAAGGAAAAACGTACTATTTGTTGGTTTAAACAGTGATATAATCAACAAAAGGAAGTTGATCGAGTGACAGAGTGTCGGAGAAACTCGAAAGCTCAAGTTCACAGTCGCACAGTGCCCGAAATAAAAAAGAAGTTGTCACATATCAAAGTCGCCGTGAAAAGGCAAGTCGTAGCCCACTGTCTTAGTGTCATATGAAAGCTTATTAGGGTACAGAGAAAAAAAGGCACAGTGGGGAAAAAAGCAGGAAATGTCAACTTTAATCTCGAAATTTCCACTTTAATCACGTAGTTTATTTTGTCATTAAAGTAGAACATCACAAACTTCATCTTAAAATTGTTTAGTTACGATAGGATTTGAGAAACTAGTAAATTAAAGTAGCACGTTAAATGCTTTGTTTTGTATTTGATCTTCTATGTGCTCTGTGTGTTTGAATCACTACATGCCTCCGGGCTTTCCCTTCCTCCGACAGGACACAGAATCCATTACATTCATGATATTACAGCTCTCTGAATAATTAGATAGATAGATAGATACTTTATTAATCCCAATGGGAAATTCACATTCTTCAGCAGCAGCAATTAAAATACTGAGATGTATACATGATGTCATTTTCATGATGATAGGAGTTAAATCATGTTATTAACCCCTTCACCGCCCTCTGCCGGATATATCCGGCACCGCTGTTTTAATGCTAACGCCATACTGCCGGAATTATCCGGCACATTTGCCTGTGGTTATATGAATGCCTGGCAAGTAGTATAACTGACGGTTTGGCGTGGGTATTATTACTACGTTGTATTTCGACAAGTCTGTGGTTGTTTTGGCCGGTCATGTGACGTGATTCTCATGTAACAGCTGTGAATATGGCGAAACGTAAACTGACTTCAAGTGAGGCTTTGCAGGCGATTTTGGACAGTTCTGATCATGATTGTAGCAGTTCTGAAGAAGATTTTAGTGACAGTGATGAGCAGCAACGTGCGCTGCATGATATTGTGAATGAAGACGCATCGGATGACGGCGCTGAGTGGGTGTATCCCCAGCATCTCAGCTGGGCTGCTGCCCGTGGTGAACTACCTTTTCTGCATTCGTTTGAGGGAACGTGTGGCTTTATTGTTGATGTAAACAATTACACTGCTGAGCAGTTTTATGAGCTGTTTGTGTCACCTGATTTGATTAGACATTTTGTTCATCAGACAAATCTGTATGCAGCACAGTTTATTGAGAAAAATCCCAATTTACCTCCACATTCCCGTGTTCGTGCTTGGTTTGACACTGATGAAAACGAAATGAAAAAATTCATTGGGATTTTGATGTTGATGGGAATAATCAGAAAACCAGATATTGAGATGTACTGGTCTACAGATCCTATGTATGCAACACCTATTTTTGCAGCTGTCATGACACGTAACCGATTCTCTTTGCTGCTGAAATTCTTTCATTTGAATGACAACAGAAACGAGCCAGATAAGAAAGATCCAAACCGCGACCACTTGTTCAAGCTACGTCCTTTGATTGATCATTTATTTGAAGCATTTCAGTTGCCCTACATGCCAGGACCGTCAGTTGCAGTTGATGAAAGTTTATTGTCGTGGAAGGGCCGCTTACAGTTTCGACAGTATCTACCATTGAAAAGGGCACGGTTTGGTATCAAGATGTTTTGCTTAGCTGAGAATTCAGGTCACATTTATAGATTTCGTGTATACACTGGCAACTTGCACAACATTTAGTGGTCAATACTGCTTGAATAAATGTAAAAAATGTAAAAAAAAATGTAAAAAAGTAAAAAAACAAAAATTGTTCAGATTTCGCCTGGCTTGGGGAATATTTAGGGAGTTGGCGGTTAAAGGGTTAAACATGGGAACACGGTAGCGCAGTGATTGTTCATGTCTCACGCAAGATGCTTGCTGTGCCATGTGCGACCTCCGATGAAATACTTCATTGTAGCAGTACTGTCTCTTTCAAAAGTACTAACCCCTAATTTCTGTCCTTACTTTTCTCCAAATATCCAATCGCCATATAATCAGCTCTGTAATAAACGTTAAGCCATCTATAAGCTTAGAACGCCGATTCTTCAAAACTTTTAAGGAACATTGAAATATCTTTGCAGTACGTGTTTAATTATTCTATGCATCTATCCTTCCAGTGTCGCACCAGCACAAGCAAGAATACAGTGCGAGGCAGGAACAATCCGTGAATGGAGCGCAAGCTCCTAGCTAGCGCTGCGGCACCGTGTCCTGGCATGTTTAATTATTAACTATATAGATTATTTATTATTATAATTACAATCAGATGCATTAAACTAATAAACAATATGCGGTTAATTTCAGTGTATTTATAAAGACACGAAAGGGATGTGGATCTGAAAAAGAAAGGGTAACCAAACAGGAACAGTAGCACTACTTTAACGTTTATGTGCCGCCAGTGTGCAAAACAGAGCGGAGAACTTGCATACACCAGGGTATCAGGTACCATGGAATTACGGCAAGTTTAGGTTTTATACATCGCAATTTGAGCATGGAAACGTTCGTCACGCAACATTTCTGTGTGTACGCACTGTTTATACATGAGCCCCCAGGCATTTCTCACACTACCTTCTTCACCGCCTCCACTCCTCTCCACCAAGCTCTGTCCTTCATCTCCTGACTCCAGCCAACGAATGGAAGGAGGCGGCCCCTTTTATAATCACCCGGACGTGCTCCAGGTGCCTCCCAATAATCTTCTGCCCGGCACTCCCCAGTGTGGCAGAAGTACCGGGCTGTGCACCTGGAAGCACTCCAGGTGTCCCTGGTCGTCTTCCCCCCAACACTTCCAGGTGTGTCGGAAGTGCTGAGGACCAGGTCTCTCCCGGGCATTGGGGCGCCCCCTGGCAGTGACCATGGGCCCCTATAGGGTTGAGCTTCCAAGCTCAGTTCCCGTGGTCCCCAGTGCCACCAGGGCGGTCACCCCCTTCGTGGTCTGGAGGAGGCTAATCCCTCATCTGGTCCTTCTGAGCATCCCGGCTGGGTGCCACCCCCAGCCACTTGCCACAATATATATATACAGTAATCCCTCCTCCATCGCGGGGGTTGCGTTCCAGAGCCACCCGCGAAATAGGAAAATCCGCGAAGTAGAAACCATATGTTTATATGGTTATTTTTAGAATGTCATGCTTGGGTCACAGGATTTGCGCAGAAACACAGGAGGTTGTAGAGAGACAGGAACGTTATTCAAACACTGCAAACAAACATTTGTCTCTTTTTCAAAAGTTTAAACTGTGCTCCATGACAAGACAGAGATGACAGTTCTGTCTCACAATTAAAAGAATGCAAACAATATCTTCCTTTTCAAAGGAGTGCAAAGCAAGCAGTCAAAAAAAAAATCAATAGGGCTTTTTGGCTTTTAAGTATGCGAAGCACCGCCGGTACAAAGCTGTTGAAGGCGGCAGCTCACACCCCCCTCCGTCAGGAGCAGAGAGAGAGAGAGACAGATAAAAAAAATCAATACGTGCCCTTTGAGCTTTTAAGTATGCGAAGCTCCGTGCAGCATGTCCTTCAGGAAACAGCTGCACACAGCCCCCCTGCTCACACCCCCCTACGTCAGCGCAAGAGAGAGAGAGAGAGAGAGAGAGAGAGAGAGAAAGTAAGCTGGATAGCTTCTCAGCCATCTGCCAATAGCGTCCCTTGTATGAAATCAACTGGGCAAACCAACTGAGGGAGCATGTACCAGAAATTAAAAGACCCATTGTCCGCAGAAACCCGCGAAGCAGCGAAAAATCCGCGATATATATTTAAATATACTTACATATAAAATCCGCGATGGAGTGAAGCCGCGAAAGGCGAAGCGCGATATAGCGAGGGATCACTATATAAATACATATACATATATATATAAATATATATACATATACATATATATATATTTATATATATATATATATGTATTTATATATATATATATATATATATGTATTTATATATATATATATATATATATATATATATATATATATATATATATATATATGTGTGTGTATGTATGCATGTATATACAGTACTGTGCAAAAGTTTTAGGCAGGTGTGAATAAATGCTGTAAACAAAGAATGCTTTCAAAAATGGAAGTGTTAATCATTTATTTTCATCAATCAACAAAATGCAGTGAATGAACAAAAGAGAAATCTAAATCAAATCAATATTTGGTGTGACCACCCTTTGCCTTCAAAACAGCATCAATTCTTCTAGGTACACTTGCACACAGTTTCTGAAGGAACTCGGCTGGTAGGTTGTTCCAAACATCTTGGAGAACTAACCACAGATCTTCTGTGGATGTAGGCTTCCTCACATCCTTCTGTCTCTTCATGTAATCCCAGACACACTTGATGATGTTGAGATCAGGGCTCTGTGGGGGCCATACCATCACTTCCAGGACTTCTTGTTCTTCTTTACGCTGAAGATAGTTCTTAATGACTTTGGCTGTATGTTTGGGGTCATTGTCCTGCTGCAGAATAAATTTGGGGCCAATCATACGCCTCCCTGATGGTATTGCATGATGGATAAGTATCTGCCTGTATTTCTCAGCATTGAGAACACCGTTAATCCTGACCAAATCTCCAACTCCATTTGCAGAAATGCAGCCCCAAACGTTCAAGGAACCTCCACCATGCTTCACTGTTGCCTGCAGACACTCATTATTGTACCGCTCTCCAACCCTTCGATGAACAAACTGCCTTCTGCTACAGCCAAATATTTCAAATTTGACTCATTAGTCCAGAGCACCTGCTGCCATTTTTCTGCACCCCAGTTCCTATGTTTTCATGCATACTTGAGTCGCTTCGCCTTGTTTCCATGTCGGAGGTATGGCTTTTTGGCTGCAACTCTTCCATGAAGACCACTTTTGGCCAGACTTCTCCAGACAGTAGATGGGTGTATCTGGGTCCCACTGGTTTCTGCCAGTTCTGAGCTGATGGCACTGCTGGACATCTTCCGATTTCGAAGGGTAATAAGCTTGATGTGTCTTTCATCTGCTGCACTAAGTTTCCTTAGCCGACCACTGCGTCTACGATCCTCAGTGTTGCCCGTTTCTTTGTGCTTCTTCAAAAGAGCTTGAACAGCACATCTTGAAACCCCAGTCTGCTTTGAAATCTTTGTCTGGGAGAGACCTTGCTGATGCAGTATAACTACCTTGTATCTTGTTGCTGTGCTCAGTCTTGCCATGACATGAAACTGTCTTCCACAACCTCACCTTGGTAGCAGAATTTGGCTGTTCCTCACCCAGTTCTAAGCCTCCTACACAGATGTTTCTGTTTCAGTTAATGACTGTGTTTCAACCTACGTGTGACATTGATGATCATTAGCACCTGTTCGGTATAACTGGGTGATCATACACCTGACTATAATCCTACAAAATCCCTGACTTTGTGCAAGTGTACCTATAAGAATTGATGCTGGTTTGAAGGCAAAATGTAGTAACACCAAATATTGATTTGTTTTAGATTTTTCTTTTGTTTGCTCACTTTGCATTTTGTAAATTGATAACAATAAACAATCATTATTTATATTTCTGAAAGCATTCTTTGTTTACAGCATTTTTTCACACCTGCCTAAAACTTTTGCACAGTACTGTATGTATATATTGTAAAACATAGCCCGGCCACAGACACGACAACGCAGTGTCCACCACACACACGTTTATTTTACACAAATATATACAACTATTTACAGTCCACAGTCCTTGGGTCCTTTGGCCGCCTCCTCTCCCTGTGTGGCGGAAGTGTTGCCCTTGCACCTGGAAGCACTCCCGGGCATAAACCATCCCTGGTCTGTCAGCACTTCCTGGAGTCCTGGAAGTGCTGTCCCCCAGGGATCAAGGACCAGCCGGGTACCCAGGGAAAAGAAGTGCCGCTCTCCCGGTTCCTGCTTCCTCCAGGCATCCCAACGGGGCAGGGTTCCTGGCCGTCTATCACAATATGTATATGCAGAGGTGGGTAGTAATGAGTTACATTTACTCCATTACATTTACTTGAGTAACTTTTTAAAAAAAATGTACTTCTAAGAGTAGTTTTACTGTAGCATACTTTTTACTTTTACTTGAGTACATTTGTGAAGAAGAAATGCTACTCTTATAACACTCATTACAACATTCGTTCCGGAAACGTGCTCGCAATCCAAAGCACTCGTATATCAAAGTGAATTTCCCCATAAGAAATAATGGAAACTCAGATGATTCGTTCCACAACCCAAAACTATTCATATAAAAATGATTAATACAAAATATAAAGTAAAAATACATAAAACAAATTAATCTGCACTTTACCTTTGAAAAGAATCATGGCTGGTGTGAGTGAGTTTCTAAACTCTTGTGGGATTTCACCCAACGGGATGACATGCGGAAGAGCGTCTCGAAGCAACCGCAGGCACCCAGCGCTGTAGCAGTTCACTGTAAAAGCGAATCCAAAAAGATTGCGGTAATGGTATAAGCACCTGCCGTTGATGGATGATACAAGGAATAAAGAACATTATAAATGCGCAGGGCAAAGTATTACTTGGCCACTAACCTGGGCATGACCTTGCTTGACTCCTGTGTCTGTATATAGGAGAGTGACAGATCCCGCTACAATAAATAACTGTGCTGTTCTGTTTCAAGCTGAATAAAGATGGTGTCGCTAAAGTATTGAGACTCAGCTTCGTGTTTTGGGGTGCAAGACGGGGACTCGCACATCACAGCACACACATGTGGTCACAATGCTGTAGTGAACAGTATACGCTCGTACGGATGTTGACTATAGGAGTGAGACATGCTGACTGACGATTGCCCACAATCCCGCAGTGAGAGAGAGAAGAACCATCAGCTCAGTTGTGATCATGTGACGCTCAGCAGACAAAGCGTATATGGACTACTCGTATTGCAAGACCTTGCTCATTTATGAAATCAAAATTTATTAAAAATTTTAGCTCGTCTTGCAAAACACTTGCAAACCAAGTTACTCGCAATCCAAGGTTCCACTGTATATGAAAAATGAGACCCAAGTCCTGCTGAAGCTTAACAATCACTTTATTGATTGAAGAACTAGTACGTTTTAACCAAACATGCACAGACAGAGACAGTCAAGGTAAAGTGAGACTTCTTGTATGTGCACAAGCTGCCTTGTTCTAATGTTATTTTCTATCAGCTGTGCTATTTGGAGGGCAAGTGAATATGCAGTGTTATACTGTCAGTGTACAGTATATCTTGTCACAGTAGGTAGTTTGCACTGTTCAAACATACATGTTACCTACTGTAGGTATTGGCTTCAAAAGCTTTGTTGTGAAAAACTGAGATTTGGAACTTTGTGTTATTTGTGCATCTTTATTTTGTAAAGATGTTATTTATTTTTACTCATTTTTTTATTTTATTATTTGGAAATAGCATAATTTACACATTATTTTATATTTTTGTCTTATTACAACATTTCTAAAAAATAATTTATTATGATCAAACAGTTATCTCAGTACTTGAGTAGTCTTTTCACCAAATACTTTTTTACTCTTACTTGAGTAATTTTATAGATGACTACTTTTTACTTCTACTTGAGTAAAATTATTTTGAAGTAACGCTACTCTTACTTGAGTACAATTTTTGGCTATGTGGGTGTAGCGGTCCACAGCTCATGTCAAGAAGCGCCACTTTTTAAATAAAATAATTGCCACACTCATGGCTTAGTGAGGGGGCGTGGTGTGTGTGGCCGAGCGTTTCTCGGAGGAATTCGTAATGCGGGCGATCCTAGCTTATCCGCACAGCTGGGGAGCCGTCCGCATCCGTAATTGTTCCCGGTAGCTGCTAACTGCCACATCTGATCCATGTCCCCATGATAAATAGAAGTGCAAGGCGGCTAGTAAGGAAGATGAATGAAAGAAGAAAAGACAAACAGAGGTTCAGATAGAGAGAGAGAGCTCGCAGGCAGCTTAGGCTGCTCAACAGTGAGCCCTAGCAGGGTGTTTGGCCAACACCTAGGGAAGTCGATTGTGGTCGCTCCCGCTGAGCATTGAGAGGAGCGGGAGTGACTGAAAGAAGGATGGCTCACCACGGGAGTCGGGAAGCTTGGGAGGTGGATTCCCCAGCGTCACTGGGGAACCCAAGTCTTGGTCTGGAGAGAGCTGAACCGAAGAAAGGGATCAGGAAGCCTCCAGATCAGAAGGTAGAGAGAAGGTCAGCTGCAGGTAGGGTGGCTCCCCCTGGACGGGAGAAGCAGGGGAGTCACCAGTAGAAGAAAGGCACCAGGATTTGCTTTAAGGGACAGCTTCCAGCCATTGTTTTAACCTCGTTTTTTAAAGGATTTTTTTTTTCACCTCCACCTTTCAGTTATTTTACTGGATTATTTATTTAATGAAGACTTATATTTGATGCACTGCACTTTATTTATTTGAACACTTGTTTTGATTGCTGTTTTTAATAAAAGCACTTTACACTTTTGCACCATCCACTTGCTTTTTTGTGCCTCACTGCCTAGCTCATCGGTGACATTACCGAAGGTGTCGGGTTCAAGAGCTCCCAAAAGTCAGATGGGAGCATGGAGAGAACCCGCATCGTCACAGGCTACTCTACCCACTTGTGTGTGTGTGTGTGTGTGTGTGCATGTATATATATTATTTATATACTGTATAATATAAATAAATACATCTGATGATTTCTCCTCTTGTCCGTCTGCAGACCTGCTGAAGAACCTGCCACTCAATAACGTAATTTCCAGTCAATCAGAACCTACCCACCAATGTAGTCCCTTCCAGTCTCCAGAGCACTCCTACTGATACACATATATACATATATATATATATATATATATATATATATATATATATATATATATATACACACACATACGTGTGTGTCAATATAAACTTCCTTTAAAGAAAAAAAGTGCAAAAAAAAATCTTTCTGTACTTTTGAAGTGTTTTCGCTTTCTTAGTTCCTAGGCTATTATTAGTTTTAGCTTTTACTGTTTTGCTCTGTGGGTTAAATTACCCCATCATCTATAATGTTCTTTCTTTGGGACCGATAGAACTTCTAGAAGGCAGTCAGGGGCAGATCAACAGGGTGACATATGGTGGCATTTGCCACCCTAGAAAAATTATATGCTTCCCCATTTACCCCCACCCATATGTAAATATAATAAAAATTGTAATTCATAACTAAGTTTCATAAAAAGTCTATTGACATAAAGCATGTCCTGCGCTAAGCCTTCCATGTATACTTCCCCTTCAGAGAACAATGGTTTGTTTCAGGCGCCATTTGGTCTCCTCGTCCTTTTATTTTCTGCTGGTATGAATTTAATGGTTTGCAGTTTGTGAGATTGATATTGTCTGTTTCGGGTGAAAGAATGAGGTAATGTTAAAAAATAATTTGCAAATTCTCTCCTTTTTCTTTGGGTCTTTGTCTTGTGTATGATTTACAGCTAACGTAGGTATTTAGCAGAAATTAACATTAAAGACGATTGTATACTCAAAAAAGAATTACAATTCATTATAATTCCATGTTTTATATGAGCAGCATTTCATACTTTGTTTTATTTATTATTTTTCTTGTTTTATTGTATGTTCATGGTTTAAGAACTTCATTTTACCCGAATAGTTGCAAATACTTGTCATTGCACACTGAATTTTCTATACCTTTGCTCTTATTGGTGTCGATATATATATATATATATATATATATCAAATATTTAAAAAAAAAAAAACAGTGAACAGCAAATTTTGTTTTTTGTTTGAGAACGTGGCTGTTATTATACACACCTTAAAACACCCAACATACAGGTATACAGGAGGTTTACCATGGCAGACTTTGAGTTGTGATATAGGAAAAGTGTTAACTTCCACTTTTGTAAAGGAAAAAAAACAGAAAGAGAGAGAGAGAGAGAGAATGTTGTGGGAGTTTGTGACACTGCCAGTTGTAAATGTAGAAATTTCCAGAATGCGCATTGTTTGTACATAGGAGTCTGTAAAATTATTTCAGGTTGCACATTAGAGGAGCATGTTCAGCCTGATATTAAAGCAGTGGTTTGGTTTTAAAGATCTACTGTTACAGCATCCATCCATCCATTATCCATCCCGCTGAATCCAAACACAGGGTCATGGGGGTCTGCTGGAGCCAATCCCAGCCAACACTGGACACAAGGCAGGAACCAATCCCGGGCAGGGTGCCAACCCACCGCAGGACACACACAAACACACCCACACACCAAGCACACACTAGGGCCAATTTAGAATCGCCAATCCACCTAACCTGCATGTCTTTGGACTGTGGAAGGAAACTGGAGCGCCCGCAGGAAACCCACGCAGACACGGGGAGAACATGCAAACTCCACGCAGGGAGGACCCGGGAAGCGAACCCAGGTCCCCAGGTCTCCCAACTGCAAGGCAGCAGCGCTACCCACTGCGCCACTGTGCCGCCCTGTTATAACATTGTAACATTTAACAGCAAAACGGAGCAATTTATTAAGTAAAATAAAAGTGACAATCTGTTTTTCGGATATTACTACAGAATGCCCCTAGTATTCCTTTATGCTTATGTTTGTATATATGTATTTATATGTCTTAATGGAAATTTGTTTCTATATACTGTATGATTTGATTTGTATATGCAGTATTTCTTACATGCTTATTATGGCTTTGTTATGCATATTAATACATAAGACTGTTTATGATAAATAGGAAAGAACCCTTAATAAGTTAAATAAGAGGAAGTGTGGAATGATAATATGATGCAAGTACGTAGATGTAAGTAGTTTAAACAAATGTATAGAATTAAGGAAAGTTTAAGAGATAGAAATGAAGGATAAAATATAAGCACCAATGTTTTAAATTTGTGAAAGTTATGCATATAAAGACTCTAAGGTGCTGAAGAGAGATAAAACTGGTAATATAGTACTAAAAGCATTGTTATTGTGCTGTTGTAAATACATTTGTGATACACACACAGCTGAGGAAACAGTGTGTTGAGCCTTGTTTATTAATCATTTCTCTTTTTGGCAGGGGTGTAACACTTGTTTAGTTCAATAATTTGCATGAGTTTGTATAGTCTCTCCTGAACTTTCAAAAGGCAGAAAGGTTGGATGCTGATGCATTGAGAGCTGAAATTGTTCGCTGTTTGGAGAGGAATAGTTTGGATTATAAACAAAACTTTGTAGGTCAAGGATACAATGGAGTAGCGGTTAAGAGTGGGGTACATTTGGGTGTCCAAGCTAGGATAAAAGATGCTGTCAGATTTTCTTTTTATGTCCATTGCAGTATACATTGGTTTTTACTTGGTGATAGTTGACACAGTCATAAGTGTACCTGATGCTGGAAATTTTTTTGCTTTGTTGGAAGATTGTACACATTCATGTCTGGACCCCGTGTCCACCAGGAATGATTGGATGTGCAGTGTAAGATGTTTACAGAGACACCAAGGGAGCTTCAGCTCCTAGGTAATATACGCTGGCCTTGCAGACATGTAATGTGTCACAATGTAATTCACAGACTGCCTACTGTTCTTAAAGTGCTTGAGGAAATTCAATTTGAGAACAATCCACAGAGAGCTATTGAAGCACAAGGAATACCAGGTCAAATTGATTTGAATTTTATAGGGTGTCTCACAGTGTTCAGAAAGGTTTTAAGTGATTATAAAGTTTTTCAGACATGCTGCAGTCAAAAACGCTTGATCTTTCAAAAGCTCTTGATATAATTAAATCACTGAAAGACACAATGACACATTATTGCGGTGATGCTTATTTTGATGACATTTGGAGTGATATATTTGACCCATGTGAAAGAAGTGGTATTTCTACAACCCAGTACTTCTCATAGTGGTCAGTGAAGGTAATATGAAAACTCAAAGATTGTGTTGTCACCACCAGCCTTGGGACAGCATGTAGAACCTGACAGCAAATATGCTTTTCAAGTCAAAGCATAACTACCCAGTTATTAATAGCATGATTTGCGAAATGGAAATGGTATTCAGGCTATAAATCCATCTAGTTATATCTTTCTGAGAGAGGAGGATGTTCTTCTTTTGGCAAACGTGTAGGAGCCCAATTTTGAAGATTTCAGGAATGAACTTCACCAGATAGAGATTTTTAGAAAGACATAAAAAATATGAGCAAAATCCTGCCACTCTGTTGGAATTTGTAAAGTTTTTTTAACGTATACTGGGAGGTATTCTTCGAGCTGTTATAGTGGTGTCAGATGTGTGGTATTACCCGTCAGCAGAAAAACAACGTTTTTCAGCCCCAAATCTAATAAAGAATCATTTGCAATCTACTATGACAGAAAGTAAATTGTCAAATTTGGCTATACTAAGCATGGAGTCCAAACGCAGTAATTCTTTTAATTTGGATGATTTTGTGAAAAGAGTTACAAAATGGTAATCATTGTATTCAGCTCTTATAGTTGAATCTTCTGTAGTCGTATTTGTCAGATGAAAGGAACACTGTTTTCGGGACAGGTCCTTTGTTGCAGATACTTTATATCAGAAACATTTAAAAAACAACATGACACTTCATTTTACAAATGTGCATCAACATTGTTGAACATATTTGCCTGTAGTTTCTTTTAGGATGAGAATTGTAAAATATGCTAATCAGACAATAAACTGCTGATTGGTACTGTGAGGCTGGACTTACTGTATCTTTTTAAGTATTGATAGTTATTTGTACAGAATATAGTGAAATTCTTACTTGCATAAACTATTCAGCATGTAATATGTCACTACTCTCTTGTCACTATGATTCATTTCTATAACTACCTTACCTCAGAACCGCTGACTTCCGTACCTTAATAATCTACCTTAGCTTTAAACATCTGTTTTCCTTACTGGAAACAACTTACTTCTTCAAATAGACTGCCATTTGTGTTATTGTTGATTGATTTTCTAAGAGCAAGCATTTTATTCCCCTAAGGAATTGATGGATATTTTTTTGAAAGAGACTCCTTTTAGAATAACAGACTACAGTATATACAGTATCTCACAAAAGTGAGTACACCCCTCACATTTTTGTAAATATTTTATTATATCTTTTCATGGGACAACACTGAAGATATGACACTTTGATACAATGTAAAGTAGTCACTGTACAGCTTGTATAACAGCATAAATTTGCTGTCCCCTCAAAATAACTCGGCACACAGCAATTAATGTATAAACTGCTGGCAACAAAAGTGAGTACACCCCTAAGTGAAAATGTCCAAATTGTGCCCAATTAGCCATTTTCCCTCCCTGGTGTCATGTGACTCGTTAGTGTTACAGGTCTCAGGTGTGAATGGGGAGCAGGTATGTTTAAATTTGGTGTTATCGCTCTGACACTCTCTCATACTGGTCTCTGGAAGTTCAACATGGCACCTCATGGCAAAGAACTCTCTGAGGATCTGAAAAAAATAATTTTTGCTCTACATAAAGATGGCCTAGGCTATAAGAAGATTGCCAACACCCTGAAACTGAGCTGCAGCACTGTGGCCAAGACCATACAGCAGTTTAACTGGACAGGTTCCACTCAGAACAGGCCTCTCCATGGTTGACCAAAGAAGTTGAGTGCACATGCTCAGCGTCATATCCAGAGGTTGTCTTTTGAAAATAGACGTATACAGTGCATCCGGAAATTATTCACAGCGCATCACTTTTTCCACATTTTGTTATGTTACAGCCTTATTCCAAAATGGATTAAATTCATTTTTTCCTCAGAATTCTACACACAACACCCCATAATGACAACGTGAAAAAAGTTTACTTGAGATTTTTGCAAATTTATTAAAAATAAAAAAACTGAGAAATCACATGTACATAAGTATTCAGTCTTTGCTCAATACTTTGTCGATGCACCTTTGGCAGCAATTACAGCCTCAAGTCTTTTTGAATATGATGCCACAAGCTTGGCACACCTATCCTTGGCCAGTTTTTGCCCATTCCTCTTTGCAGCACCTCTCAAGCTCCATCAGGTTGGATGGGAAGCGTCGGTGCACAGCCATTTTAAGATCTCTTCAGAGATGTTCAATCAGATTCAAGTCTGGGCTCTGGCCGGGCCACTCAAGGACATTCACAGAGTTGTCCTGAAGCCACTCCTTTGATATCTTGGCTGTGTGCTTAGGGTTGTTGTCCTGCTGAAAGATGAACCATTGCCCTAGTCTGAGGTCAAGAGCGCTCTGGAGCAGGTTTTCATCCAGGATGTCTCTGTACATTGCTGCAGTCATCTTTCCCTTTATCCTGACTAGTCTCCCAGTCCCTGCCGCTGAAAAACATCCCCACAGCATGATGCTGCCACCACCATGCTTCACTGTAGGGATGGTATTGGCCTGGTGATGAGCGGTGCCAGGTTTCCTCCAAACGTGACGCCTGGCAATCACACCAAAGAGTTCAATCTTTGTCTCATCAGACCAGAGAATTTTCTTTCTCGTGGTCTGAGAGTCCTTCAGGTGCCTTCTGGTAAACTCCAGGTGGGCTGCCATGTGCCTTCTACTAAGGAGTGGCTTCCGTCTGGCCACTCTACCATACAGGCCTGATTGGTGGATTGCTGCAGAGATGGTTGTCCTTCTGGAAGGTTCTCCTCTCTCCACAGAGGACCTCTGGAGCTCTGACAGAGTGACCATCGGGTTCTGGGTCACCTCCCTGACTAAGGCTCCCCCGATCGCTCAGTTTAGATGGCCGGCCAGCTCTAGGAAGAGTCTTGGTGGTTTCGAACTTCTTCCACTTACGGATGATGGAGGCCACTGTGCTCATTGGGACCTTCAAAGCAGCAGAAATTTTTCTGTAATCTTCCCCAGATTTGTGCCTCGAGACAATCCTGTCTTGGAGGTCTACAGACAATTCCTTTGACTTCATGCTTGGTTTGTGCTCTGACATGAACTGTCAACTTTGGGACCTTATATAGACAGGTGTGTGCCTTTCCAAATCATGTCCAATCAACTGAATTTACCACAGGTGGACTCCAATTAAGCTGCAGAAACAAGGATGATCAGGGGAAACAGGATGCACCTGAGCTCAGTTTTGAGCTTCATGGCAAATGCTGTGAATACTTATGTACATGTGCTTTCTCAATTTTTTTATTTTTAATAAATTTGTAAAAATCTCAAGTAAACTTTTTTCACGTTGTCATTATGGGGTGTTGTGTGTTGAATTCTGAGGAAAAAAATGAATTTAATCCATTCTGGAATAAGGCTGTAACATAACAAAATGTGGAAAAAGTGATGCGCTGTGAATACTTTCCGGATGCACTGTAAGTGCTGCCAGCATTGCTGCAGAGGTTGAAGGGGTGGGTGGTCAGCCTGTTAGTGCTCAGATCATATGCCACACACTGCAACAAATTGGTCTGCATGGCTGTCGTCCCAGAAGGAAGCCTCTTCTAAAGATGATGCACAAGAAAGCCCGCAAAAACAGTTTGTTGAAGGCAAGCAGACTAAGGACATGGATTACTGGAACCGTGTCCTGTGGTCTGATGAGACCAAGATAAACTTATTTGGTTCAGAAGGTGTCAAGCGTGTGTGGCGGCAACCAGGTGAGGAGTACAAAGACAAGTGTGTCTTGCCTACAGTCAAGCATGATAGTGGGAGTGTCGGCACTGGGGAGCTACAGTTCATTGAGGGAACCGTGAATGCCAACATGTACATTAGAGCATGAGCCCCTCCCTTCAGAAACTGGGCCGCAGGTCAGCATTCCAACATAGCGACCCCAAATACACCTCCAAGACGACCACTGCCTTACTAAAGAAACTGACTGGCCAAGTATGTCTCCAGACCTAAACCCTATTGAGCATCTGTGGGGCATCCTCAAACGGAAGATTGGAGGAGCACAAGGTCTTTAACATCCACGAGCTTCGTGATGTCATCATGGAGGAGTGGAAGAGGATTCCAGTGGCAACCTGTGAAGCTGTAGTGAACTCCATGCCCAAGATAGTTAAGGCAGTGCTGGAAAATAATGGTGGCCACACAAAATATGGTCACTCTGGGCACAATTTGGACATTTTTCACTTAGGGGTATACTCACTTTTGTTGCCAGCGGTTTAGACATTAATGGCTGCGTGTTGAGTTATTTTGAGGGGATAGCAAATTTACACTGTTATACAAGCGGTACACTGACTACTTTACATTGTATCAAAGTGTCATATCTTCAGTGTTGTCCCATGAAAATATTTAATAAAATATTTACAGAAATGTGAGGGGTGACTCACTTTTGTGAGATACTGTATGTAGTTTGCAGTGACGTTCTGTTCCAGTGGTATGCATGCAAGTAGGTATGTAAGTTGTGATATATTTTAATTTGTAAATATTTAAAAGGTTATAAATCATAAAAAAGAGTCAGAAAGAAATCTTTAAAACTATAAATGCATATAGATTTTTTTTTTGTTTCTCCTGGTGTCCCTCTTTATCTCTCTTTGTCCACCACCCCTCACTCCCTCCCTCCCTTTCTGCCTACAATGTAAACTGAGTAAATTCTCCATCCATGAATTCACTTAATATCTGTCCAAATGGGAAAGTTACAAGTTTATGTTAGTATTTTGAAAAACAGTCTTCCCAAATTTTAGGACACTTTTTTTTTATTTTAAAATACCTGTTTCAGCTCCTGCTGTTAATGTGGCATGGTCTAACAACTTTCCCTTTCTCTCTTTTCCCTTTCATGGACACTTTCAATCAAATGAAAATAAATCAGAAATGTGACAAATGACAGACAGGGGATTCAGTCCATAAAACTGTTTTGGCAGGTTTAGTAGGTTTAGTATATGTCTCAGTATCTCGTTCAGATAGTTTTAAAAATATTTCTGGGCTTCCACTCCTAGTACACGATTGGGTATTATGTTCTAGATTCCTGAGATCCAATTTGACATTTTTCTCTGTAACTGTCACAATTCTACTGGATCAAGTACTGGATAAGTTCGATATTTATCAAGTCAATGCTATTTCTTCACAATTATGGTATATATTAAATTGCCACATGAAATTAAATTTGTAAGTGAAGCAAATTAATAAATCTAAAAAAAAATAACTAGCCTGCTCTTGGAATTTGTAATTGAGCTAATGGGTACCAGAGTCCCATTATTGAGAAAACCCACTTTTCAAGCCAAAAATTAGTATCTAGTGTTAATCTGCATCTTGATATTACATACATATTGCAAAAAAGTGTATCCATGTCATTTTAAGAAGGAAGAAAATTGTTGCGGCATTCAGCCATTTTAAAAAGAGACTGGCTGTACACTTTACTTTGCTGCTTATCTTCCTCTTCTGTATTTTTAAGGGCCAAGGAAGTGAATTTAGCTCAGAAAATCATCACCAAGTTTCATTATTGACATTGAGAGTTGATGCCCAGAGGATAATTGCTTTTTTTTCTGTAGACAACTAGGAAAAACACCTGGAAAAGTCACACTTAAGATTGATTATATTCTTTTACTATACAGAAGCTTATTTAATTATTTTGCAATGGTAATCCTTGCTGGTACTGGACTGACATGTGCTTCACTGATAAATACTATTGTAATGACCCAACGGGAGGTGCAAGAGGTAAAGGAATAAATTTAGCCCGAAAAGACTTTCTGGTATCTTCAGCTCCTGTTTCCACCACATCAGTTAAATATTCAGTGGCGACATGTGCGCCCAGCTGCTTCGTCCTATTGCCCACTCATGCACGCCATCAAGCTCCGCCTCACTCCACTCACTTGGGAACAGAGGCAACTCGTAATACACTGTTTCCCTTGTCTTCTTGCTGGCAGCTACACATCAGGGCCAATGAACTAGCAGCTGTGAGATGCATCTGATGTGCTTTCCAAGTGCAGCGTCTGTGTTCCTGAACGACCCCAACCCCTTGCCGCCGCTGCTCGCAGAGTATCTTTTAAGCCAGCTTCTCTAGGTAATGCAGAGCTGTCCCACCTGTCTCACAGCGTTTCGGACTGCATGAGTGTTATATGGTCTCCCAATGTACTTACAGATTGATTGGTATTAGTGAGTTTACTCACTCAAACACAATGTCCTAAGTTCTTTTATTACCGTATCCTTAGCAACAGTCACTCATCGTGCAGTAAAATCAGTAATTGGTTTGTGGCACTTCGATCTGCTCTGTTGCACACTCTGCCGTTTTTAATATATTTTTTTATCGTGCATGTTCTGAACACACCATGAAAATTACAATGTGCAGGTGGCTTGGCTCTTTCAAAATTCTAAGGCATTTATTAAAAATACAATCCTGTGTACAGTGATCCCTCGCTATATCGCGCTTCGCCTTTCGCGGCTTCACTCCATCGCGGATTTTATATGTAAGCATATTTAAATATATATCGCGGATTTTTCGCTGCTTCGCGGGTTTCTGCGGACAATAGGTCTTTTAATTTCTGGTACATGCTTCCTCAGTTGGTTTGCCCAGTTGATTTCATACAAGGGACGCTATTGGCAGATGGCTGAAAAGCTATCCAGCTAACTCTCTCTCTCTCTCTCTCTCTCTCTCTCTCTCTCTCTCTCTCTCTCTCTCTTGCGCTGACGTAGGGGGGTGTGAGCAGGGGGGCTGTGTGCAGCTGCTTCCTGAAGGACAGGCTGCACGGAGCTTCGCATACTTAAAAGCTCAAAGGGCACGTATTGATTTTTTTTATCTGTCTCTCGCTATCTCTCTCTCTTCCTGCTCCTGACAGAGGGGGTGTGAGCTGCCGCCTTCAACAGCTTTGTACCGGCGGTGCTTCGCATACTTAAAAGCCGTATTGATTTTTTTTTTGACTGCTTGCTTTGCACTCCTTTGAAAAGGAAGATATGTTTGCATTCTTTTAATTGTGAGACAGAACTGTCATCTCTGTCTTGTCATGGAGCACAGTTTAAACTTTTGAAAAAGAGACAAATGTTTGTTTGCAGTGTTTGAATAACGTTCCTGTCTCTCTACAACCTCCTGTGTTTCTGCGCAAATCTGTGACCCAAGCATGACATTCTAAAAATAACCATATAAATGTATGGTTTCTACTTCGCGGATTTTCCTACTTCGCGGGTGGCTCTGGAACGCAACCCCCGCGATGGAGGAGGGATTACTGTACTCAGTTCACTTTATATTTATTGTTGTTTGTATTGTTATTTATTTTCACTAAGCCTACAGATTGAATGACAGCAATGTAAAATAGCAACACAAAATGTAGCTGATGAAAATTTGGCACTGTTGAGGGAAAAGTAATCATATGATTGGAGCTTGCATTTTTCTGTTACTACAAGCAATGGCAGAACATAACTGTTAAAAATAGAATTGCAGAAGTAAAAGTAGGATTATAAACAGAATATAACTTGATGCTGGGTCTTGTTGGAGTTGTTATCCTACCACTCACAGTGATGGATGTCAGCAGACAAGCAGATAAGAAAAGTATTCTTATCTCAAGAAAAAAGAATGTGATAAAATAATTATTCCTAGTTTCCTTTTGTTAAAAGAAGGATGTGTCATAAACCACGAAGATGTTTTCCTAAATTGAAACTTTTGCTGCTTCAAAGTATTTAGTAAGTTTTAAAGCTATTGCAATCACTTGTGAACCATGGTACCCTTCAACCCCATTCTAGCCCCATTGTAAGCTGCAAGAATAGACAACAGACAATTAAAAAAAAAAAATGCTTCACTTTAGAACACAATTTTATGTGGCATATTAATAAATACAACAATAGTGAAGAATTAACTTTAACTTGAAAAATACCAAACTTATCCTTTATAGTGTTTATGGTGTGAAACAGCAATCAGACACTTCAGCAACATATGTGTTGTGACGGACGGCCATAGACCCCTTTCCTGCCAGGAGGCCAGTGTGCAGGAAGGCCCAACAGAGCAGATGTGCACAGGACGCTGCCTCCTCTAGAGCACCAGATGGCAGCTCTCCTGGGTTGCAGCAGCTCCTTGGACTCATTGGGTTCCTTGGGGGCTGTCAGGGGGAGCTGCAGAACCCTACTTTGGGGTTTCCATCACACCTCGGAGTACTTCCAGTTAACACTGATGAGGTACTTGAAGTGCTCCCAGGTTTACCATAAAAGGAGCCACCTAACTTCACTTGAGGAGCTGGAGTCAGGAGGGAGAGGACAACGCTTACCAGAGGAGGATTGGAGGTGAAAGGAGGAAGAGAAAAGGAAGAAGAAAAGATTATGTATTGGTGCTTGGACTGTTTATGGTACTGTGCTATAGTGGGAATGAAAGAAAAGTGTTTCCCCTTGAAAATAAAATGTGCTTGTTGCAAAGACTTGTGCCTAAATTCTGTCTGTGTCTGGGTTGGGTGGCTGGAGCTCTCCCTGGTGGTCACAGTATGTGTTCCAGTAAAAACAGGTAAGATGTTTGTAGAAACGGATACATTTACACATTTGCAAGCCTTTATCGAAAATTTATCATGCATGATTCTTCAATATAGTTTGATAGATAATATTTGATTAGTAAAAGGAGAATGTTCAGTGGTTAAACATGGCAATATGACCATTAGTATACAGTATTTTTATAATGATGAAGACTTTTTGCAAATATGATATAAGTACTTCAGTTTTCTTTTTACAAACAACAATTATGTCAGTATTGCATTATTTACTGTTTCTAGGCAGGTGAATTTTGAGATGAAATGATAAACATAAGAAAAGCACATTCCATCCTATCAATTCAGGTTAACATAATATCATAACACCACATTCTCAAACAGTCTTAATCCAATTCACAAAAGGAAGAAAACTGTTCTGGGCAGGGCATCAGTACACTCCTGGGACCATTCAAGCATATAGTCCATCCATTATCCAACCCACTGTATCCTAAGTACAGGGTCATAGGGGTCTGCTGGAGCCAGTCCCAGCCAACACAAGGCGCAAGGCAGGAAACAAATCCCGGGCAGGGGCATATAGTCACATTTGGCTAAATTTGGAATTGACAATTAACTAACCTAACCTAGCATGTGTTTTGGGAAAATGGCAGGAAAATCCATGCTGCCAGCCGTAGTAATGCACTCCTGTGTCTCTGTCAGCAAAATAATGTGGTAGAAAAATAGGCTAATTTTAGTTGGGCATTATAAATAAGATAGATAGATACTTTATTAATCCGAGCAAATAAATGTGAATCTTTGGGGGAAAATGTTTCTTGATGTTGCTTTTGTTGTCTAGGAACTGTTGCTTACAGCCATTTCCTGTTTCACTGGGGTATAAATATGATGTAACACAACATACAGGTAAAATCCTTTTGTCATGCATTAATGTGGGTATAAAAAAAGAGATCTCAACTCAAATGAGAAAAAAAAGTTGTTTAGCTGCATAGATTAGGGAATAGCTACAAAAATAGGCATTCAATTGAAATTACCAGTGAGCACAATCAGTGCCATAATAAAGAAGTCTGAAAAACATGGAACTGTTAAAAATTTACCAGAAAGCAGACACATCTGCATATAGCCCCCACGCACAGTGAGAAGGATGCTAAGAAATGCAAACAGAAGCCCAAAGATCGCAGTTTCACAACTGCAAAGTTTAATTGAATCTTGGGGATTCACTGTTTCAATGTCAAGTGTGAGATGACACCTCCATGAACAAAAGCTTTATAGATAAGTGGCACGAAAAGAGCTTCTCCTGAGTCCAAGCCACAAATCCCAGTGGCTCAACTTTGCGAAGCAACATTGGAGATACAACTGGAATCGTGTGTTGTGGTCAGATTAGACAAAACTTGAGCTTTTTGGCCATGCACATCATCTCCATGTTTGACTAAAAAAAGGGAACGGCAAACAAAAAAGTGTACCTCATACCTGTGTTAAAATATGGTGGTGGCTGTTTCATTCTTTGAGGCTGTTTTGCTGCCAGTGATCCAGGGGCTGTTGTTAAGGTCAGTGGCATAATGAATTCAATTTAATAACAGAACATTTTAGCCGAAAGTCTGGTTGCCTCTCTGAGAAGGTTGAAAGTGGGCCATGGTTGGGGCTTCCATCAAGACAATAAGCACACATCAAAATCAACAAAGAATTGGTTGCAAAAACACAGAATCAAGGTTTTGCAGTTACCCCCCTCAGACTCTGGATTTGAACCCAACTGAAAATCTGTGGTCTCAATTGATGAGAGCAGTTCACAAGAGAAACCCCAAGAATCTTCATGAGTTTGAAATATTCTGAATAGAAGAGTAGTCCAAGATCCCTCTTCAAGTGTTCTTCAGCTTTGCTAAATGCTAAAGAAAGAGGCTGATTGGCGGGGCCTCCCCAGATGAGAATGATAGCAAATACTGTCAGTATTTGTGGAATCTGCCTTATTATGAAAATTTTTGTTACTAAAGGAAAAACTTTATTTTATTCTTAATGTTTGTTTGACAATAAAACTTGAGGCTTACCCAGTTGTTTAAGCATAAAATATCACTCATTGCATATGTGGTCTCTTTTATATTTTATTTTTTTTTTTCAATTTTTCATAAAGGGTACCAATATCTCTGGAGGGGTGTGTGTGTATATCTTATATATAAATGTCTATGCGTGGAAGTGTGTGTGTCTGTCTGTCTGGCCCGGAAGTGAGAGGCTATAGCATGAAGCTCAAAGACCAAGCAAGGCGGCCCCAAGTTAACGAGTTGGAAGAAGAAAAGTAAGAGGCTACAGCATGAAGCTGAAAGAAAGCAACTCCGTCACTAAAGTGTAACCGCTGACGAAAGATAAAAACATACAAGTCTCAATTGCTGGCACCCCTGCATTTAATGCTTTGTACAAACCTCCCTTTGTCAATATAACAGCACAGAGTCTTCTCTTGTAACCTTTTAGATATATAGTCTGAGGGCAAGAGCATTCTGGAGCAGATTTTCATGAAAGATATAGCTTTACTTTGTTCTGTTCAGCATTCCTTCAACCCTGACTATTCTCCCCAGTCCATGCTGCTGAAAAACAACCCCACAGCACAATGCTGCCACCACCATGCTTCAGTGTTTGAGTAGTACTGGATAGATAATGAGAGGTACCTGGTTTCCTCCACACATGACACATAGACTTGAAGCCAGACAGTTCAATCTTGGTTTCATCAGACGAGACAATCTTCTTTTTTATAGTCTAAGATTCCTTTAGGTACATTTTTGCAAGCTCTGCCATAAAGTCCATATTAGTGGAGTGTTGCAGTGGTGGTTGTCCATCTGGAAGTTTCTCTCATCTCCACACAGGTTCTCTGAAGCTCACCCAGACTGATCATTTGGTTTTTGGTCACTACCCTTAAGAATTATGGAGGTTGTGTGCTCTTGGGAACCTTCAATGCTGTATATTTTTTTGTAGCCTTCCCCAGATTTCTGCCTTGACACAGTCCTGTCTTAAAGTTTCTGCAGGTGATTCCTTGCCCTCATGGCTTTGTTTTTGCCATTGACATACATTGTCAACTGGTGGACCTTCTATAGTCAGTTGTGTACCTTTGTAATCTTGTGCAATCTATTGTTTTAACCACAATGGTCTCCAGACAAGAAGTAGAAACATCTCTTCGACGATCAATAGAATGGCGAAGAACCTCAGCCAGATTTCAAGTGTCATGGCAAAGGTCTGAATACTTGTGTCATTGTGTTGTTCCAGTTTTTTAATATTAATATATTTACAACAATTCCTAAAATCCTGTTTATTGCTTGTCATTCTGTAGTATTGAGTGTTGTTTAATAAGAAAAAAAATTAAACAATTTTACAGTAAGGACTACAACATAACAAATTGTGAAAACTGTAGTTAAAATTAATCATGTGTGTGGCAAACAGGCCTATATTATTTGTTATTTTGTTTTGGATCCATCTGGTGCCATTTGTTAAGTACCCATCTGGTTAAAATAGATGCACTTCTGCTGTTAGTTTGTTCATAACAAATACATCCCTTTTATTTCACAGTATCAGGTTAATGAGATATGCTGCATGTTTACTTGAAGATACTTTAATGACAAGTAAATATTGCTTGATTGAAATTTGAGATGTTCTTTTCCTGATGATTACAATTGGTTTGTTTTGAAAGTGAAAGCAAAAGCTATACTTGTGAAATAAATGTGCAATAAAAGGACACATACAAGTTTCGTGACTTAGCATGATTTATAGAATTCTTTTGAGTCCATGTGTCCAGCAGTGGATATTGACTTGGTTTTAAATGAAGAGTGTTGTATGTTTTTTTTCTCAGAATAATTGGACTCTTGCAGGGGAAATATGCTGATATGTTATTCATTATACTGTTGAGCTGTAAAGGTCTGAATCACCTCCAGACACCAATTAATGTTGCAGCCTGCCTTTTACACTGAGTAACTGAAGCTTTGGACTAAATAAAAACAACACATTCTGCTGCTTGAATTCATAAGTGAAAAATAATCTTTTAAATTCAGTACTTCATTGGTCTTAAAACTGTTTGTTTTATTTTCAAGTTTGTGGCATGACCAAATGATACTTTAAAAGCTGCAACTAAAGAGCAAATACATGCACTGTTGGGCATATCATAAAGTGAGGAACACTTTGACAAGTGATGACTTGTAGGCCATACTTTTTTCAGACTCTGTGCTGAAATAATAAGTAGAGAAGTGACAGGAAAAAGCAAAAAATATACAGTTGTTGTCACCCTTTCATGACCCATTATGGTGATTTTCATTGCTAATTAAGGCATTTACACGAAACATATACACAGGCTTATCTAAAAAAGTAAACCAATACAACCTCATACACATTTGTTTTGTTTCTTTTTTCCCAAGGCTTATAATTTCATAAACATAATAAATGCTTGGTCAAGAACGTCTTTTTCATGAAATATCCAAACTTGTTTAGGTATATATCTTATAATACTTCTTGAGGCTCCCATGTACTTCAGCAGACTTGAAGTGTGCACATAAACATGTATGGTAAAAGTGGATGGTAGTCCTTTCATACTTTTCAAGATGCTTATATCTTCCACACACAACTACTTCAAATGTTTTCATGTTTGTTTTTGCATTTCTATCATTTGTAGGACAAGCGAAGATAATGTGGGCAAGTTCACACAGACACAAAAATAGGCAGATCACAGATGGCTCTCTGTGCAAGTTTGAATATCTATGGTGTCATTTTGTTTGTGCAAACAATTGTGGATTCAGAAAGTGGAAGAATTATGTGGCCTCTGGCAATTATAGATACTAACTTGGGTGGTGCTCCTTAACCTTTTACTTTTGACCCTCTTTTCTAATGCTTTTTTCAAACCAGCTCACCCAATTATCCAGCAAAAGTTTATTTTATTTTTTCTTATGCTAGCTGGGTAGTAATCTCATCATCACCAAGAAAGCCAAACACAGAGGTGACCAAACTAGCAAAAAAGACTCCTCATCCACCAAGACGACTCTTTTCAAAAACATCAGTAGATACGTGTTTGAATAACTTACTCTCATGAAAGTCAAGTGCAACGTTAAGATTTTAGTGGGGTCAGGGAGAAGGAAAAGAAAAAGGTTGAAGGAGTTCAGCATTGTGAAGACATTGGTCTGTTCATGTGACAGATTAATATGATGGAGAGCCTGGTTATTGCTTTAAGTTTAAAATTGAGTAACATGTAGGGATAGGAGCAGAAGAAATGGTATCTGTATTGTGGAGCTTAGAGAGAATTTAGAAGATAGCAAACCTTTGGATTCCTTTTAAAAATCTGTGGCCTGCAATTTTAGCTCTTCTTTGGGATTTTGTGCCTATCATAGAGATGTGGCTCTCAACCTTTGTTTATCCAAGGTCCTCCATGCCATGGTATTTACCTTCTTGCATTTTTTCTTCGGTATTGAAGAAGGAGCTTATTTTTGAACTTGAGTATTTTCTAGCTAGGGCTAACCCTAGTGCTAGCTTCTAGCTAGTACTAACCATGTGTTTTTTTTAAAATATGGTATTTTTTTTAAATAAGTTATTTTATCTAGTGCCTGAATTTTCTGATCATAAAATAAAATGAGTAGGCATATTTTAGGGATAAATAATAACCAGTAATTACTAAAATTTGTCATTGCTACAAAGGTGCTCACTGGTTAGTCAGGTAAACTATTATTTTTTAAATAAAACATGGAATTATTAAGCATTTCTGGAAATAAAAAATAATTTGATTTTTAAAATGCAAAATTATTCACTGCAGACATTTTTTAATACGTTAATTGCAGAAGCTACTTTGTTATCCTCTGGATTGGGCACTAGAATGTTTCCATCAGCAATGACCACATTTAACACAAATGGAAATGCAAATCTGTTTTCTTTCCACATACAACAATCAAGTCAGAAGAAAAGACAAAAGGTAAGCTGTAGATGTGTGGTCAGTCCTCACACCTGTACACCTCTAAATAGTGAACACGGCAGCAGTAGAGGCGTGTGTGAAGTCAGCTTACTATTTCCTTAATGAGACTGTCAAATCTTTGGCATTATGCTAAAATACTAAACTTCTCTGTGACATGTCTCTTTTGTTTTCACTTCTCCTTGTTGAATCACCACGACTAGCACTTTTCCATTCTAACTACAGGTTAGTAGCTGCAATGTGCTATGCTGTGCAGATAAACGATTAAAATGTTCAGCAATTTAAGTATTTTGCTGCTATTATATTATTTTTTTTCAGTCATCTTGTAGCTCAGCTGGAAGTTTAATGATGCCCCCTGGTTGAAAGTATATTCAAACAGTAATTCCAATCAGCCTTGACCCCTGATTGTGAAAGTTTTCAACTATGAAGACTACCAGATTATTTTATAGAAAGCTAGAAAGCATTCTGATTCGCTTTATGAGAGCCAGTGTGTGCACTCTTTGCTGAGTTCAAGAAGTGAGACTGTAGCCCTTCCTTCTGTATCTTGTTGGTTGCAAGCTCATTCAAGTCTATACAAACATTATCTTTGATGATCCAAAGCTGGCTCTTAAGTTAATAATAATGTACAAGTTTTGGAGGGAACTCTATTTGTAATGCAAACTGTTGTCTGTCCTCTGTAATTATCTATGGCTTCTTTGGAGGGAACTCCATTTGTAATGCGGACTGTTGTCTGTCCTCTGTAATTATCTGTGGCTTCTCTGTAACTTGCAGTGAAAGTTCTATTCTTTGACAGACTCCTGTCCCTGATGATGATGAACTTTGCAGCTCATTGCTTTCACAATTTACCATTTTTTTTATCACATTTCCCCCTACCTACTCCATTTGGTTTTCTCTGCTCAACTCTGTTGTTATATTACAGCAAGTATTAAAGCTGGCTCTATAGCATGAATAAATGCTCTTTTATTTTCTTCTTTACTCTCTCTCATATCAAGATCTTGGCTTGGTTATTTGTCTTCTGTCAATGAGGTTTTCTTAAAGTTAATGAGAGGTTGTAGCACATCAAAACTCTGTTTGGGTGGTGGCGGGTGGTGTACAGCTTCTCTGCCAGCATGTCAATGCTCCAACTAATCAACATGGTTCTTGGGTTCTTGTTTTCCCCTCTGCTATTAACTTACATGTTTATTACGTTTGACTTTTTGCTAAATGGGAGTTTTTTTCCCCGATGTTTTCAGGTAGCATGGTGAGTTCAGGGTTTGCAAGTATGGAAGTAGTTTACCCCAACCTACAACAGATGTGGCCATCTCTTGTTCTTTTTGAATTTTTGCCAGTGGGAGGATATCTGTGTTATTATTCACAGTGTTTAAAGATAGTCAAAAGAATTTAAGATTTCTGCACTTCCCCCTCTATTGCTACACTCTTTTCCTGGGTAAATTCTTTTTTTTTTTCTCCTAAATGAAATTGCAAGAGAATCTAACCATGGTTCTCCTTTCTAGGTACATGCAGAGGCAGATAACATGCATCAGTGTATATGGGATAAATAAACTGAAGAAGTACAGAGCAATTAGTAAATAAAAAGAATAACTGTTTATATTTCTTTTTTAAGCGCATACGTAAACAAACAGGGTCCAAACAGGATGTAGAAAATTCCAGGAGTGTTTTTCTAATGACTAAGCAAATGCACATATGCAGACTCCCTCACCAGAGGCAACATACTGTAGATTCATTGGGTCCTTACTGTCACATGTATAGAGTACAGTTAAATTCATACTTGCATGTGGCAATCAACATGCAACACATTGCATTTGCAGACTCCCTCACCAGAGGCAACATACTGTAGATTCATTGGGTCCTTACTGTCACATGTATAGAGTACAGTTAAATTCATACTTGCATGTGGCAATCAACATGCAACACATTGCCACTCTCTGGCACTGTAGTTGTTGAATATATTATTCAGCATTGTTTGTTATAATAGGCCCTGTACATTTCACTTTTATTTGACTTTTCTCATATTCCTTCCCTCCTGGGTTGTGGCATAGAAGTGGACTCCATTCAGCACAGATCGGTAGTGATGAACAAATTGAATTCTATGAAAGCAATGGAAATTGGACAGGCAATTGAGACAGTCACGTTGGTACAAGCAGATCAGTTAACAGATTACAAGTTAGTCACAAAACTAGTCATAAGAAATGCTAGACATTGCCCAGATGAGAAAGTGAGTGCAGTGCAACAAGATGCAATTTATTATAGCCAAATATCAAAAATGTTCTAAATAAAGGCATATTAAGTGGTGGAGATATGGAAATAAAATTAATAATGGCTTTGTACAATGCAAACAAGAAATTGTTAGGCTAGCTGTCAAACGGCAAATGTAATCTTTCAAATACAGATTTAATCTGATTGTTTTTTCTTGTTGTCCCCCACTACTATCTCCACATATTCCTCATGATAAAAACATTTCAGCCCTTAAGGCTTATGTAAACCACCAGTTTGTCTTTTGTGTGGGACTTCCATCCTCTACCTGTACTCTTTTCTTCATAATAGTTCTAAGCCCATTTATTTTCTTTTTTCCCTCCTGCATAGTCCTTTAAGGATGTTTCCATATTTTTCTGTTGTGGTTGAACATATGACATATTATGTTATCCAGCTAGAGAGAGAGAGAGATCTTTATGACTGTAGCTAAAAGCTTTTTTTACTTTTTTTTTTTTTTTCTAGAGGAATTAATTGAAGAGCATAATAATACATTCAATAACATCTAATATAAACAGAATTGCTGCTACACCTATAATCCCTAATTGAGATACTATATACAATACATTTGAAAGGTAACCATACTGTGCAAAATCTGGACTCTGTTAGATTTGTCTTATTAAGTGACCATGCATGCATAATGCATAACCTTTTATTATAGGTGTGGTTTGGAAGATAACATGCATGTGCATGCTATTGTTTTGGTGTTGTAGTCATTTTTGGTTTATGGCATTATACTAAGAAGGATAACAAATTCATTAATGTTCTTGTTAGGCCTGTCTTATTCATAACCAAATATTGACTATTTTGGAATGTGTATTAAAGTTTGAATATTAAAAATTGAATTTAAAATTTAGAATATTCTTTCAGCTTTGTGTTAATTCCTGATGCTCCTAGATTTTGTAGCCTACCATCCAATTGGCTTGTTATATACATCTATTCTAGGTCTGATCAGATCACATGTGTGATATAGTGGGTCTGCGGCTCAGAAGGAAAAACCAGTTTTAAATAAATAATCACCGCACTCGCAGCTTAAAGATGGAGAGTGGTAGTGAGGCCGGAGCAGTTCCCGGGCGCACAGGTGTGAGATCACCCATGCCCATAATTTATGCCGGGAGCTGCTAATTGCCGCACCTGTGCCACGTTCCCATTATAAATAGGAGAAGCGCGAGTGTGGAAGGGAGCGATAAAAAGAGAAGGATGGAGGTTGAGAGTAAGAAAAAGAAGGAAAGAGGCGAAGAAGCTGGAGCAGAACCCGCATCATCACATGTTTTGCTTAATAGATTTTCTTTTTCATCAGGTCTCTGTCCAGTGCTAAGGAGTAGCCCTTTTTCCATTTAAAAATGTGGGCTATTCTGTAGAGTGTTATTGATCATGCCCATTAGTGCTGGGCGGTATGACCAAAATTCTATATCACAGTATTTTTCAAAATTGTACCGGTTTCACGGTATTTGACGGTATTATTTTCCTATGCATGAGTTAACCACATTTTCCACTGCAATTACTGCAGTAGACTGGCTAAGAATAACCTATTCCACTGTCATGAGAATTGTACATTGTACAAAAAACATTTTAATGTGCACACAGGTATTAATACAGGTTTGCATGGCCCTATAAAGTGATAGTTTTCAAGGAGGGGGACACTAATGAGGCACTAATGAAGAGAAGGAATCACATTGCCTGACAATTGCTGTCAAAATATTGAACCTTTTTATTGAACTAATTTTGCAAACAACTTAAACTAAAATTTTGACAACAAATTGTCAACCATCCAAAGAGGCATTTAGACTTAGTAAAATATCCAGAGGTCCTTGTCAAAAGTTGTGTTGCACTGAACATGTCTTAGAAAAGGAACAAATGGTAAGTATTTTTTGTAAACCAACTACACTTTCTGTTAATGTTAACAATCTCTGTCCACTGACATGTTAAAGTGACTTTTTAAACAACTTCACCATCATTAAAGTGCATAATATTTAAACTAATAAATAATAACAATAAAATAAATAATAGTGCAACTTCCAGTAATAATACTATTACTTCAAAACTTCAAGCCCAGGTACATTACACAGTATTCACCAAAATAAAATAAAATAAGTGCAACTTGGTGATGACATTTTTACCAACTGAACTGTCATTAAGGCAAATTGCATTAATATGGACCTTGCTTCAAGCTAAGCTATATACATAAATAATAAAACTGCAACTTGCATTTATAATGTTGTTTGTGGTATAGTGGGTCCGTGGCTTCAAAAAAAAAGAAAAGGTCAGTTTTTAAATCCAGTTCGCCGTGTCCGTCTCCGTGGGCATGATTGCATGACTGTGGGGAGCTAATGAGGTGATTGGGGCGAGTCTCACCCGAACGTTCTCAATTGCTTCATCGGCTTACTGCGGCGTGTGAATAAGGCACTGCGCCCGTGAAGATGTATATTTATGGGCCGGCAGGATAGGGGGAAGGGAAAAAGAAAAGATACGACTCAAGGAGGTTAAAGAAGGGAAAAGGCAGTCATGGGAGGCAATCCAGACACCAAGAAGGAGAAGGCAGCACGAGCTGGGGCTCCATGAGGGAGTGCAGGCTGAGGCGATTTAGGGGGTTGGTTCACCCCACTGACTAAGCGTGTAGAGTGGGGCGAGCAAAATGTAAGACCTCCCAATGGATCTGAGGAGCGACTGAGTTAGCACGAAGGAAGACGGGAGGTGTGCAAACCTCGGACGGTCTGGCTGCGCAGTGTGGCGGCACTCAAGACAGGGGATGGCAGAAAGCAGTTCGTGCTGCAAAGGCTCTGCCAGCAACGCCAGTGAAGGGTGAGCCGTGGAGACAGAAGGTGGTGTGCTGCGATCGGGCGAGGAGAGAGACTGCATTTTAACGGATTTATTTATTATGGATTTTATCCCCACGTTTCACTGGCTTTATGGAGTTTGCTATTTATTTGGGAACTGTATTTTTCTGAACACTGCACAACAGACACTTTTGGTTTTACTTTGACTGTTTTTAACAAAAACACTCGAGCACTTTCCACCATCCCCTGGCTTCAATGAGATTTCTTAGCTCATCTTGGTCATAACTATCGACGGTGTTGGTTCAACAGACTCCCATGTGGGAAGAGGGAGTCTGTAGGGGACTGTCACCGTCACACTATTTCACAGTGACCAGGTACATTACACAGTATTGAAAAAAAATAAAATAAAACAAGTACAATTTGACTTGAAGTATTATCCAGTAGTATAGAAACAGTATTCACACATTCGAACATAATGGTCCACATCCAACCTTTTAAAACCAAAGTATCTACAGACATGGCACCTTTTAAACAGTTTCCTGCTGCACCACGTTCCGAATGTTGTTTAGGCTATTTAAACCGGTGTTCCGGTATAAGAAAAATCCATATCATAACAAAAATAAATGGTTTTTGGTATGAACCAGTATAACGCCCAGCGCTAATGGCAACTCATGGTCAAATGGCATAGCGTTTTCAAATAGTGACTTTTTCATGTATGAATATGTTTGTGTGCATGAGAGAGGCAGAGACGGATTCAATCTCATTCAAGTGGTTACTGGAATACAAAATAAACACTTTGCTTTTATTCAAGAATGAAATTAAATAACAAAAAATTCAAGTGACAACAAGATACCAAGAAGTCATGATTCCCCAGCATTTGTGTGTCTGCTTATATGCCTTCAGTGATATCTTTTACAGGTAGCAAAACTTTACACCAGCTGTTACAGACTGAAATCAAAGGCTTCTTCTTTTTGGCCACATACACCGTCAGCATGACACTGCCAGATCTAAACACTAGCATGCTAAAGTAAGTTTAGCGCAGGGGGAAGTCCCATTTTACTTATGATGCCAAGCAGAGTTGTTCTGCAATGCAGCAGTCTATTAGCCAACGAAAGCGCTGTGAGGAAGCTGTCTGCTGTTACGGTCCTGCCTTTGTCCAGTTTGATAGTGGTCACGGGACATTGTATCTTTGATTGCCTGTACAACAAATAGTTCTGAGCAGGCATCGGCCACATTATCAGCTATGGTCATCACTGCTCTTGTGAAACGAATGGAGATAAACGGCATCAACTCAGAGAGGGAGAGGCAAATTCATTGTACATTGTGAACGTCACTGAGAGAATAAAGCTGAATAATAAAAAAAGAGCTAACTTTTACAAGTAGCCAAAATTTACACCGGGTGTTACAGACTCAAATCAAATGTATGTTTTTATTATTTTATAGTAATAATAGCATGGAGCGCTGGGGCTAGAACCTACCTATAAGGCTGCAGCTCATACCTCTGAACCTCCACAAATATGTATTGGCTTTCTGTTGATTGAAATTTGAGCTTGGGTTTGTAACTCATTGACAGCAACATGTAAATTGAATGATTTTTTTTTTTTTACTTTGGTTATATTCTTGAATAAAAGTGCACTTGTTTATCTGATATTTGGACTGAAGTCGTCACATATTATACACTTCACATCATTATTAGTATAACATGGAAAAAGTTTCTGCTTTAGGTATGCGTTCAGCATTTCTTGCCTCGCATTTCCTTTTAATCCTACACTTAACCAGATCTTTGTAGACATGGAACACACATGAAATGCATGTGTTCCAAATAACAATATACTGTAATAGTTACCCTGTACAACTCCAGGCACCTCACACGCACATAAGGATCCTTGGCTTGAGCTTGGAGAATTTTTTGCCTGAGTTGAGCTCCTTTTACGGAGCTTGTGGGTGGATGATATGGTTGGCTGTTTGCTGCTTGTGCTGATTGACACATTTACAAAACAAAAGATGCTGATGGAGAGGTGCAAAGGAATTTAAGGTGGGCCGGGATTACAAGTTTTTTCGTAGGCTTCAGGGATTCTAGTGTTAAGATCGAGATATGTGTGTGTGCAGCATGGCTTGTTAGGTGATGAGGCTCTTTAAAGTTGGGGGTTTAAAGCATTGTAATAAAGGGAAAGTCAGAATTATGACAGTTATTTTCGAGGGATTATCAGGTTTAAGAGTGAATGGGACAGATGCAACACAGTGCTTTAGGGCACAAGAGAAACATTTAGAAAAATGGGATTTTTTTAAAATGTACTGTATATTGTGAAGGGGTCTGGCTGTAAGTTTTACTAATGATGTTAACAAGGGAGCCATTCAAAATTAAGAAAAGGCTGATCGTAGAAGTGAAGCACAAAAACAGATCAGTAAAATACTTCAGCTTTACATAGCGTTTTTGGAATAACACAATGCCAGAATTTATTATGGGCTAAACAAACAACCATTGTTTGACAACCAAAAGTCAGTTTTTACATTTGAACAACATCTTTTTTAAATGAATTTGAGTTTTTTTCGAATAGCCACATTTGTTTTGGCATCCTGAGGAGTAGTAGTACTATTACCAGACTAAAGTATAATTCTTAGTTGCATGTCCAACCAGCATGCAACATGTTGCCACTCTCTGTGTCAGTGATAAAGATGAACAATGATTAGTCATGATAAACAAGAATGAATTAAAATATGTAACTTCATATTATTATTATTAATACACAAATTAGCTTACCTGATGTACTCATTACGCCCAACTGAACATAGAGCTTTTATAGGTATTGACAATCGAACTGTGCTCAGTATTATTTTGCCTGTGCATTATGGCTGCAACCAAAACAATGATTGCAAGATTAGTAGCAGATCGGTAGCGGTCTTCTTGCGAGATTCATGTACCTCAGAGTGAAAGATGTGTGTAGCCAATAGAATTATGTGAAAGACTGTATTAGTATGAATTTCTAAAAAGGAAAAAAATAAGTAAATGTTATTTATTTCTAGGGGAGTGTTTCTTAAACTGTACATATTTGATGAATTTCTGATTGGTTACCAAGTGATTGTATGGTAAAATTAGCTGTCCAAGTGTGAATTCTGTGGGGATTGATACCTAGCCCTCTATTTGGTATACTGTTTACTGTAATAGTATGCAAAACAACAGTGTTGATACAACACAGAGAACATTTGTTTTTTTGACAGTAAATACAATAAATTTTCCTCCTGATACCACCACCCCTCTCAAAACCTATTTAAACAGTTAACTGAGATTACTGACAAGGAAAAACATATTTTAGTTAAAGAGAGTGCAGTGCTAGTTTGAACTGCTGAAACAAAAATGAGTATGTGTTGACTCTTAGGGTGTTGTGTAGGATGAGTGAACATGGTGGGAGTATATATAGAGTCTTGGCAGTATTGAATGCTAAAGGAAGTTTAAGTGGCCATGAAAAACTGGTCATTGCATCATTACATGTTCACCATTACAGCATACATTAAATGCAAGCCTGAAGTGGGTACAAAGAAGAATTTGCATTAAGATTTTCAGGCCTTAGCAAGGGAAAATTGCTTCTTACAACACTATTTTAAAGTGGTTCCATAAATCTCATTCTACCTGTAGTGTGAAGGGTGTGAGTTTTTTTTGTCTGTTGGGATCTGTAATAAAGCCAGAAAACATCAGAAGGGTGAAATGACTGTAGAGCAGAGCCCTCAACTTTCAGCATAATGTCAGTCGGTAGTATTAAGCATTTCAAATTGGTCTGTTCACTGAATTATTTATAAAGATTTATCCTAATACCCACAAAAAAAAAAATACTGCATACATTTTTAGAATTAAGTTGTGCGATTCAGCCTTTTGTGTTCAGTTTGTTGGATTGTTATATGAAATCTGAGTTATTGAAGTATTTGCAAATTCATTTCGAAAAATGTATTGTTAACAGTGGCGCTCATTTGAAAAATATATATGTATTTTAAATAATGTTATTTAAGATAAGGTAAATAAACTGCATCAGTTAATATTTATTGACTCTCTTATTACTTATCCAATGCCAGGAGTCAACTGAATAAGTTAGATGAACACTTATTATTCTCCCAAAAATGTATTTTTCTCAGGTTTACTAAATTTTGCTAAAGCTTACATAAAGCATTTACACCTCTAGTAATATAACTCAGAAATGACCCCTGTTTTGAATAATTATTGCTATATTGTTTTATTAACAATATTTCTCTTTTAGTAATATTCATGTGAGAATTACAAAGCTGAGTTTATAACCTTCTTTTCGTGCTCTTTTAGCTTAGTAATTAGCCTACCTATTTTGTTTTTCATTATGTAGTCAATAGAATTGTTACCCAGTATTTGTATATTCATTCACACTTCAATTTATTCAAATAAATGTCAGTTTCTAATATGTACTATTAAATTCTTAAGTTATTGGGTCCCTCAGTGTATTCTAATTCATATGGCACACATTATTTTTTGATTGTACTCATGTCTTTTAAGTGTATTTATTTGTAAAGTTTCCATAATTGCACACATAGTGTAGTAACAGTTACCGCAGTTGCATCTCCTATATAATGATATAAGGCATTAGAGTCTAGGAGTTTGGTTGTGGCTTCTAGTCTAGGTTCAGTGTATTGCAGAGTTTGTATGTACATGCTAGTTTTCACAAGGTAATTATACACTTAGTCCTCAACATCCATGCATTTCACTTTCGTAACTTCAATTATTTGCATGATGTTATTTGTAATCTCTTTTTTTTTATTCTCATGTTGCCAACCCCACACAATTGCACATTTTCATGATCTCTCTTTTTTTTGTATTGAGATGTTAGCACAAATTCTTACCCCTATTTCCAGTTAGTTCAATGTACTAACATTGGAACAAGGAGGACTGCTGTAATTTGTTTTACATAAAATGTTGCCTATTATATTTTTTTAAAGGAATATGCCACCCAAAAATTTTTTTTTTTATATATATATATTTTACTTGCCCAGTGTATTTTGTAGTGGTTGCCTGGATAACAGACATGAATTATGCAGAACAAGAAACATGTTTATACCATGGATAGTTTTCACATTGTTTGCCATTGTACTGCACTGGTTATTGTTGATTTCTGTTATTTCATAAACTTTTCTCTCCATTTTGCATCAAGACTTGATACTAAATTTTTTTCTTAACCATCACTGCAAAATACATGGGATAAGTAGTATATAAAATAAATAGAATTTTTGGGTGGAGTAATTCTTTAAGTGGGAATCAGAAGCAGTATTAAAGAGTTAATTAAGAGTTCATTTCAAGTGATGTGTTGTTTAGCATAATTCCAAATTACATTATAATGTGGCATTTTATCATTTTACTTCAGTGGTCCTTTTCACTGCTGAATTGAACTTTCATGACTTTAAGCCAAATATAAGTGCTGTATCCTGAAGGTGTGAAAGATTCATTTTTTTCCAGAGGCAGTCAGCAGCAGATCATATGAGTCTGCTTTTGTAAGCTCTCATTGTATGAACAAATCTTGTTTTTTTTGTGATAAAATTGGTGAAGCCAATGGAACCTTTGTCCTTCACTTATCCAGTATATATCTTAAGGGTGGCATGTGTCCATGCTTCACTCTTGTATGATACTATACCTCATCATGTTTTTAAAGAGTAATTTTTATTAAATTAATCTGGTACTTGTGCTTTTTAAATAAATCATATTATTGATGTACTTGTACTTTTTCAATGTGTTTGTATAGCTTACAGTAATGGAGTCTCTATTTGTAAGATATAGCAAAGCAGCCTGAACAAGTTTTGATATGTTATTGAACAAGACAGTACATTGAAACATATCACCAGTTGTTTCAATAGATGTTTCAGTTTTTTCATGATTATTTTTTGTATCAAGTATTTTTACTTTTTCTTGTCACATTAAAGTTGTCCCTTTCTTTTAATAGTGTTTGACTACAGCTACAGAGATTATGTCCTTTCCTGGTATGTGGAACTCAGTAGAGATGAAGGGCAACTGTACCACATGCTGTCAGAAGACTTCTGGGAGATGGTGAAGCAACTAAGAAATCGCCTGACTAGCATTGACCTAGTGCGACTTGTCTGCATTGACACAGTTAAGACTGTGCACACTCACTTCTGTGATCTTAAAGCAGCTAACACCAGGTAAAATAACACTAAGGTTTTAAATCTAAGACTTTTTTTTTAATGTTACTTTTGTGTAATTTTCTATACTTTGCTTTTTGAGATTTCTGTAATGCCACACAGTTGATATTTAACTGAAAGAGTTATATCCATGAAGCACTACAAGAGGTTACCAGGGGCTAGGACACCACCAAGTAGTCATGAAATAGGGTGAAGTCCTAATAGTGAGGTCAGATATGACTGACAGAAGGCAGAACATGGCCTCTGACACTGAAGAATGGAACTATGATGCATCTTTAAGGTAAGTGTCAGCTGATTGCAGACAACTCCCTTTAAAGTTTGCAAGGGATTGCTAGAAAATAACTGTAGCTTGGTGTCTGTTTCCTTAAGAGGCATTAGCTCTCTGGAAATGTGTTCTTTTGAATTGCTGCGTTTTAATTAACCTGAATTTAAATAATTATAAATAAAAAAGTATTATCCCCACCCCTCATGCAATAAGACAGTTAAAAGATTACACGAGAAGCATAAAGGATAATCTAGCTCTTTACTGACGGGTTCACATGGTATTACAGACGGGAAGCCTATGACAGATATATCAAGCATGTGGGAGACTTGACCTACGCAGTCCTGTCATCTTTCGTCGCCACGCTGAAAGGATTTTAACCGGACAGAAGACATAATCTCCTGCCCGGCCTCGGACGGAAGACATACTCTTCCACCAGGAAGCTTCAAAGTGTTGGCCGTAGGTGTCCATCCTTATATACTGGTTGCTCCATGTGCAGATTCTTCGCTCCGGATCCAAACAAGGACAGGACAGGACTCAAACTCCACCTTCAAACATACAGGAATAGCACAATGCCTACATACAGTTCTCATTCTCCCAACAAGGAAAGAGGTTTTTTATGCTGACAGAAGACAAAAATATACTGGTCTGTCTTTAGGCTGACTATTCAATTCTCCATTTGTCTTTGGCTCTCTAGTCCTGTGCTTGGCTCGGCAATTCTAAATGATGATGCGGTGCCCCTCTGTACCATACTTGGTCTGCCTGTATGAATGAGTCCATAACAGTGGGCACAGAGATCAGTGACATTAAACTTAATAAAAACACATAGTATAACAGTGTCCCTCTAGCCGAAGTTTGATTACACTGACTCAATTCCATGCATTACGCAATTATTTGCAGAAATTCTTCTTTGAAGCTATTTTTTGCAAATTGTTTTAAAAGCATTTTTGATGATGCTTTTATGGCACATAGTAGTTCACAGGAAAAGCATACAAAGTCACTTTGTCTCCTTAAAATGGAACCCATGCTTAGAACAGTGTGTGTGCATGTGCATGTGTGTGTGTGTATATGTGTATACATATATGGGGGGTGTTTGACTTTGGCTTTTCACATGCTAAAGAGTAGCAGTTGGATCATCTGCTGGCTTGCTGCTGCTGGCAAGCTGCGTCTTCTGCTTGTTGCTTGTCATTGCTTTAAGAGCTGGGAATACATGAAGCATGTCTGCCAAAAGCATTCCAACAACTGCTAGGTTAGATACAATACAATACAGTACAATACAATTTATTTTATGTATAGCCCAAAATCACACAAGAAGTGCAGCAATGGGCTTTAACAGGCCCTGCCTCTTGACAGCCCCCCAGCTTTGACTCTCTAAGAAGACAAGAAAAAACCACCAAAAAACCCTTGTAGGGAAAAAATGGAAGAAACCTTGGGAAAGGCAGTTCAAAGAGAGACCCCTTTCCAGGTAGGTTGGGCATGCAGTGGGTGTCAAATAGAACGGGGTCAATACAATACAGTACAATACACAGAACAGAACAAATCCTCAATACAGTATAAAAATAAAAATTTTAGAAGTACGGAGTAGAATTTAATAGTAGATGATATCACATAATATGATTTGGATTTGTTTAGAGTCCTGGAGACCTCATTCATCAAGCTGCCTCCCCCATTTGGCCATTCCACAGCTGAAATAGTGTTAATCCGATGAAAGGACCCCTCTTTCCCACGATTCCTGCAATCCTCCATCAGGGATGACTTTACCTTAGGCAGACAAAACAACTTGGCAGGTGGGCCATGGCACCAAGTGCCACATTTGAGTACCGAGAAGAGAAACAGAATACGTGAGGGTTAGTATCAAATTATAACTATCATGTTACTTATGTTTTAGTGCTAGTGACTAACAACAGAGATGCAGTCTGTACAGTTAATCAGCAGCTCTAGTCAGGATATGCTAAACTGAAGTAGTAAGTCTTCAGCCGGGATTTAAAAGCTGAGACAGAAGTGGCACCTCTTATAGTAGCAGGCAGACCATTCCACAGTGTAGGGGCCCTGTAACTAAATGCTCGACCTCCCACTGTTATTTTATTAATTCTTGGAATCATAAGCAGTCCGGCATCTTCAGATCTTAATGTGCGCTCAGGTTTGAAAGTCATGATAAGTTCAGACAAGTAAACCGGACCTTGGCCATTTAATGCTTTAGATGTTAAAAGGAGGATTTTGAAATCTGCCCTAAGCTTAACCGGGAGCCAGTGTAAGGATTTAAGAACTAGAGTTATGTGTTTGCATTTTCTTGTTCTTGTAATAATTCTTGCAGCCGCATTTTGGATTAACTGGAGGCTGTATAAAGAACAGTTTGAACATCCAGTGAACACCGCATTGCAGTAGTCAATCCTACTAGAAATAAATGCATGAATTAATTTCTCAGAATCCTGTTTATTTAAGATAGAAGAAACATGATTTGGACAACTTTGTAATATGCACTTTAAATGACATGCTAGAGTCAAAGATAACTCCTAGATTGTGGGCTGATTCAGTAAAATTAATAGTGATTCCAATTGAGTTAAATGATGACAGAATATTGTTGTGATCAGCGTCATTCCCTCCAACAATTAACATCTCTGTTTTATCAGTGTTTAAAGACAAGTAGTTCTCATCCATCCACTCCTTTAATTCACTAACACAACTAATTAAAGACAACATAGGAGAAACTTCTTTAGATCTAAATGAAAGGTATAACTGGGTGTCATCTGCATACGAGTGAAAATTTAACATTATGTTTCCTAATGATAGATCCCAGTAGAAGCATGTAAATTGAGAATAGTAAAGGTCCCAATACTGAGCCCTGCGGGACACCATATCTCATTTCTGTGTATAATGATGGAGTACTGTCAGCACATTTCTATACATATTGGAATCGATTTGATAAATAAGAACTAAAACAAGCGAGCACAGTGCCTGTAAGCCCAACGTCATTTTCTAGCCTGTGCTGTAAAATAGAATGGTCAATGGTGTCAAATGCTGCACTTAAGTCTAACAACATAATTACAGTTGAGTTTCCTTCATCAGAAGATATCAGAATGTCGTTTACAACCCGCGTTGGTGCCGTTTCTGTACTATGACCAATGCGGAAACCAAACTGGAATTGATCAAATAAATTGTAATGCGTAAGGTGTGACTGAAGCTGATTGGCGACTACTTTTTCTAGTATTTTAGAAAGAAAGGGTAAATTTGAAATAGGCCTATAATCATTTAGTATGTGTGGGTCTAGGTCTGACTTTTTAAGTAATGGTTTAATGACTGACGCTTTTAGTGCATCAGGTACTGTGCCATGCTAATAATGAACTACTGATAATGTTTAGAATAGGCGCTGCAAGAACATCCATTGAACTTTTTACTAGTTTTGTTGGCACTAGATCTAGGGAACAAGTAGTGGGCTTCATTTTAGAAATTAAAAATATCCGTGAACTTGTTTTAAATGTTGTCTCACTGCCTTGTCTTGCGTGATGTTAAAGTGTCTCTCACAGGATGTCAAATTGTCTTCTGAGAAGATCATGTCTCGTCTCCCTAGTCTCCCTTCCAAGATTTTTTTTCATAATAGAGAGATATACATACATACATACATACACATATACACATATTTTATAAGGTCTGGGAAAGTTAGCCTGTTAATTTTTGCAATTATTGTGGCCTGTTTAACGCGTTAAAAATTATGTCACATCCAGGGCCGGCAACAAGGCAAATGCCTCAGGCAGTGCTTTGTTCAACGCGGCATTTTCACGTATTTTTGTTTTTTTTTAACATTACGAAAAGTGAACAAAAGAGCAGAGGGGAGCGAGAGTGTAAGAGCTGTGTGCTTCTGGGCCATAACACTGAAGCAGAAGACAGTATAGAGAGGTTAGATGAGTATGAGTGCGATTAAAGTTAAGGCGATCACAGAACTGCTTTTATGTTGGCTTCTCCAGGTAGTCCCATCCTCTTCAGACAGGTTTCAACCACTTGAGGAGTGTGTCTTTTTCAGGTCAGGACACAGGGGCATTACACTAAAATCAGTCCTTAGCAGTGCATTCAAAATCAACTACTATTTCGATTGTTTAATTTTTACTTTGACATATTTGTGTTTCATATGCTATGCCAATTTCATTATTAGTGCATTGGCATT
The DNA here is from genome assembly GCF_900747795.2 of Erpetoichthys calabaricus. Lineage (NCBI taxonomy): Eukaryota > Metazoa > Chordata > Cladistia > Polypteriformes > Polypteridae > Erpetoichthys > Erpetoichthys calabaricus. The sequence goes on along the minus strand of NC_041398.2, from coordinate 142,818,330 downwards.
TTTTTTTTTTAATTTTGCTTTTTTTCAACTTGCCTTTTAGGAAGGCATTCAAATTCAGGTTTTACTTGCTTAGGTTGTACTTGCTGCAAACTGGAATAATGATTAGGGATAATCATTACAGTTCTGTTTCATAGAATTTTAACATTATTTTAGGGCAGTAAGCACTGTAAGCTTCCAGACAGACAGACAGATACTAGAGACTTATTTTGGTTTTAGTGCCACTGAATGAAAACTTATTTTACACATATGTGATATGACAATGATTTGATCTTCTTACAGAATAATGACATGAAAAATAGAGCGAGGTTAATTTTTACCTTCTGTACTTTTCTTCAGTATTGCGACCAGGACTAACATAAAACCCCCTTCCTCCCCAGTGCACCTGTGTTGGTATGTATAAATCAAGGAAATGAATACCAGTACCATATACTGACATGTGGCAAGGCGTTGTGAAACCTGTCATTTCAGACTTTTCAATAAAATTTTATTTCACAAAATTTTTAAAGGTAGTATATACATTGTGGACGCTAGAGGCGCTGTTGCCCCGCTAAACCAACCAGACAGACGTCCAAGACACACTTGTAAAAAGCACCAAGAAGACTTTTAATATTTTTCTTCCAATAAAGTGTACAAAGCACCGCACACTCCACAATTCTCCAATAATAATCACAATACAATAAACAATCCTCCACTCCCAGCAGCTTAGTCACCCAACCTCCCAACTCCGGCTCTCCTTGCTGGGTTTCTCAAAGTCCTTTAAATAGTCCATGTTTCTTCTCCGGGTCAACTGCCACATCCTCATTCCTCAAATAGCCCAGGAGTACTGCGGGCTTCCATCCTCATGACTTTGAAGTACTTTCGGGTTGTAGTAGTAATGCAAATCCCCAGGTTCTTTGTGAGCTCCCCCTGGCGGAACCCACGGCCCCTAACGGGGCTGAGGAAACTAACTCCATGTCCCAGGATGCACTGAGGGAATCCGGGGAACCGTTGCTGTCTAGGGGAGCTGCCACCTAGCGTCCCGGAGGAGGCAGTATCCAGAAAAGCCTGCCTTTCTCTATTCTTCTTGCTTTGGGATGTCACGACCAGATTGAATGTTTATCACAACATATGGTACTGGATGTGTACGTAATTCTTTAGGTTCACACTTTTTTGTATTGTTTTTTTGAGTGAGTGTCGCACCACTGAAGTGTGATGACTAGTAAGTGCTGGAGCACAGGGCAGTGCATATATTGAAAAGTTACAACAGGATTTTTACTCTATGGTTTGTCCAGCAATTAGTTTCATTACTTTCTGCTTTCTGTCTTAATGTGCATATATTCGCCATCTAGTAAAACTGGATATTAGGTAAATTCATACTCCCTTCTAATGTTATGTCTTTACAAAATAGTGTTTTTTATGTGTGTCCTTTTTTCTTTTCAGAAAAACAGGAGAAAAAATGTATCTCATTTTTAAAGAAATATTTGTGAATACATTTAGGGATATTCTGAAAAGGATATAGGAAGTTAAGAAGGATATACTGTATATTTAAGCAATTTTAACTTTCCAAACTAATGAGATAAAAATCTTGTTTCATTCTTTCCATCAGATCACAAAAATGGAATTTGAATTTGTCTATAAGTTTTTAATGCCTATATTTTTTAGAAATTTGTAGTGTTGTGAGGCAATCAGAAGAACATTACTGAGTTTTTCTGATGTGTAGAACTTTTCAATGGAAAAGTTGTAGTAATAGTAGCATTATTATGGCACCCAAGAGTACATGCTGTGACAAAGAATGTATCAAAATACAAAACTTCATTTAAATTAATAGAAAACACACATTGCCTTACATAAACTCTTAATTCTGAGCCCATAGATTCAATACACAAGAATGAATCAATAATGTTGAATATATGTAGAATACAATATATATAGAATATATTGTCATGAACAGATATTTTTTGTTTAGATATTTTCTTTATAATCTCCTGAATTTCAGTCTGTCTGTGGAGGTAGATAGTTAAGGGTTCAACAGCAGTTGCAAAAAGAATTATGACAAATGGACATCTTGTCTGTTTCTGCATTATACAAAAAAGTATTCTAAATTTATAAGGGTTGCAACTAATGATTATTTTGATAATTGATTAATCTGGTGATTATTTTGTCAATAAATTGATTAGTTAGATTGTAAAAAAAAAAAAAAATCATTTAAAATTAAACACAAAGTGCATGAAATGGAACTTTTCACCAAATGAACATATTTGTATAACATTTTCAGAAATGTGTTTACTTGTAGATATTTTAAATGAAATACACTATGTTTTTATACAGCATTTATACAGTAATCCCTCCTTGATCGTGGGGGTTGCGTTCCGGAGCCCCCTGCGATAGGTGAAAATCCGCGAAGTAGAAACCATATGTTTATATGGTTATTTTTATATTGTCATGCTTGGGTCACAGATTTGCACAGAAACACAGGAGGTTGTAGAGAGACTGGAACTTTATTCAAACACTGCAAACAAACATTTGTCTCTTTTTCAAAAGTTTTAACGTGCTCCATGACAAGACAGAGATGACAGTTCCGTCTCACAATTAAAAGAATGCAAACATATCTTCCTCTTCAAAGGAGTGTGCATCAGGAGCAGAGAATGTCAGAGAGAGAGAGAAAAAAGCAAACAATCAAAAATCAATAGGGCTGTTTGGACGTTTAAGTATGCGAAGCACCGCCGGACAAAGCTATGTGAAGGTAGTCTTTCAGCATTTTTTAGAGGAGCGTCCGTATCCTCTAGGCCAATGTGCGAACAGCCCCTCTGCTCACACCCCCTCCGTCAGGTGCAGAGAATGTCAGAGAGAGTGAGAGAGACAGAGAAAAGCAAACAATCAAAAATCAATACGTGCCGTATCGAGCATTTAAGTATGCGAAGCACCGTGCGGGAAGCATGTCGCTTGACAAAGCAGCTGCAAGGAAGGGAGCAATGTGAAGGTAATCTTTCAGCATTTTTAGACGAGCGTCCGTATCGTCTAGGGGTGCGAACAGCCCCCCTGCTCACACCCCCTCCGTCAGGAGCAGAGAATGTCAGAGCAAGAGAGAGAGAGATAGATTAAAGCAAACAATCAAAAATCAATACGTGCTGTTTGATCTTTTAAGTATGCGAAGCACCGTGCAGGAAGCATATCGCTTGACAAAGCAGCCACAAGTAAGCCCAGCAAGGAAGGGAGTAATGTGAAGATAGTCTTTCAGCGTTTTTTGAGGAGCGGCCGTGTCCTCTAGGGGTGCGAACAGCCCCCGTGCTCACAATATATTTGAGGAGTTTTATATAATACGTAATACGCGCTCTGGTTGGGTAGCTTCTCAGCCATGCCAATAGCGTCCCTTGTATGAATTCAACTGGGCAAACTAACTGAGGAAGCATGTACCAGAAATTAAAAGACCCATTGTCCACTGAATCCCATGAACCAGCGAAAAATCCGCGATATATATTTAAATATGCTTACATATAAAATCCGCAATAGAGTGAAGCCGCGAAAGTCGAAGCGCGATATAGCGAGGGATTACTGTATAATAATACATTGAAATAGTAATAAATAGAAATAAAACATGTAGTAGCACTTCTTGTTGTGCAATGAACACACACACAAAAGATTTCCTTAAAAACACAACTATTTTCAATAAATTAACTAAACTTGCAATTTCTTTATGTATTCAGAATCACACTGTCACAGCCTGCCACATGTCATTTGCTGTTGGGAGTATACTATTCAATCTTCATATTATAAAACTGTGTGATCTGGCCACAAAATCTGTTTTGCTGGCTACATTAGGTGTGCTGTAGCAGTACTTGCAGATTACTGCATCTTCCTCCAGACTGTATAAAACAACAACAACAACATTTATTTATGTAGCACATTTTCATACAAAAAGTAGCTCAAAGTGCTTTACGTAATGAAGAAAAGAAAAATAAAAGACAAAATAAGAAATTAAAATAAGACAACATTAGTTAACATAGAAAAGGAGTAAGGTCCGATGGCCAGGGTGGACAGAAAAAACAAAAAAAAAAAACTCCAGAAAGCTGGAGAAAAAAATAAAATCTGTAGGGGTTCCAGGCCACGAGACCACCCAGTCCCCTCTGGGCATTCTACCTAACATAAATGAAATAGTCCTCTTTGTAGTTAGGGTTCTCACGGAGTCACTTGATGCTGATGGTCATACAGACTTCTGGCTTTTAATCCATCCATCATTGTTGGAACATCATGGTGCTTTGAGTAGATGGTGGTGGTGCAAGCCACTACCAACAGGACACCGGAAAAGGAAACAGAAGAGAGAGTAGGGGTTAGTATAGATTTTAGAGCCACCATGAATAGTTATTATAATGAATTGGATATACAGAGTATCAGGATTTAAATTACAGTAAAGTTATGAAAAGGCCATGTTAAAGTAATGTGTTTTCAGCAGTTTTTTTAAAGTGCTCCACTGTATTAACCTAGCGAATTCCTACTGGCAGGCTATTCCAGATTTTAGGTGCATAACAGCAGAAGGCCGCCTCACCACTTCTTTTAAGTTTTGCTCTTGGAATTCTAAGGAGACACTCAGTTGAGGATCTGAGGTTACGATTTGGAATATAAGACGTCAGACATTCCGATATATAAGATGGGGCGAGATTATTTAAGGCTTTATAAACCATAAGCAGAATTTTAAAGTCAATCCTGAATGACACAGGTAACCAGTGTAGTGACATCAAAACTGGAGAGATGTGCTCGGATTTTCTTTTCCTGGTTAGGATTCTAGCAGCTGCATTCTGCACTAGTTGCAAATGATTTATATCTTTTTTGGGTAGTCCTGAGAGGAGTGCATTACAGTAATCTAGTCGACTGAAAACAAACGCGTGAACTAATTTCTCAGCATCTTTCAATAATATGAGGTCTAACTTTTGCTATGTTTCTTAAGTGAAAAAATGCTGTCCTAGTGATCTGATTAATATGCGATTTAAAATTTAGATTACAGTCAACAGTTACCCCTAAGCTTTTTACCTCCGTTTTGACTTTTAATCCTAATGCATCCAGTTTATTTCTAATAGCCTCATTGTATCCATTATTGCCAATCACTAAGATTTTAGTTTTCTCTTTATTTAACTTGAGAAAGTTACTATTCATCCATTCTGATATACAAGTTAGACATTGTGTTCGTGAATCAAGATAATCGGGGTCATCAGGTGCAATTGATAAATACAGCTGTGTGTCATCAGCATAGCTGTGGTAGCTCACGTTGTGCCCTGAGATAATCTGACCTAATGGAAGCATGTAGACTGAGAAGAGCAGCGGACCCAGGATAGAGCCTTGTGGAACACACCATATAGGATATCATGTGTCTTTGAGTTGTAATTACCACAACTAACAAAGAATTTTCTCCCTGCCAGGTAGGATTCAAACCAATTTAAGATGCTGCCAGAGAGGCTCACCCATTGACTAAGGCGATTTCTAAGAATATTATGGTCAATGGTGTCAAATGCGGCACTCAGATCTCTGTCTGCATTTACCCGCAAGTCATTTACTACTTTGACGAGTGCAGTTTCTGTGCTGTGATTTGTTCTAAAACCTGACTGAAATTTATCAAGAATAGCATGTTTATCGAGGTGCTCATTTAACTGCATAATGACTGCCTTCTCTAGAATTTTACTTAAGAAAGGCAGGTTAGAGATGGGTCTAAAATTTTCAAGAGCAGAGGGGTCGAGATTATTTTTTTTAAGTAGGGGTTTAACTACAGCAGTCTTAAGACAGTCTGGGAAGAACCCCGTATCTAATGACGAATTTACTATGTCAAGAACATTATCAATTAGCACACCCGATACTTCTTTGAAAAAATTTGTTGGTATTGGGTCAAGGACGCAGGTGGAGGGTTTCATTTGAGAAATTATTTAATATAAATCAGATAAATCTATCCTAATGACAGAATACTGGGGTTTAGGAGGATCCTTAGTGTTGGGGAGATATACTATGTTATTTCTAATATCATTAATTTTTTCATTGAAAAATACAGCGATAGCCTCACAGGTTTTACTGGAAGTACTTAAGAGGCATTCATTTGAGTTACCTGGGTTTAACAGACGATCAATCGTCGAGAATAAGACTCTGGGATTACTAGCATTGTTATTTATAATCTTAGAGAAATAGCAGCGCCTCTCAAGACGGACTGTGTTGTTATATTGTTGTTATTTTAACTTTTAATATTTCATAGTGGATAGTTAGTTTAGTCTTCCTCCATTTACGCTCAGCTCTACGGCATGTTTTCTTTAAATCAGACACTCTTTGAGTCTTCCATGGTATAACAATGCTAGAAAATTTTTTAACTGTCTTTTCAGGTGCAACTATGTCAACAGCAGCTCTCACTTTAGTATTAAATCTTTCCACCTTACTATTTACATTATCCTCTCTATTATAGTTGGCACTATAAATGGACTGATTACTTAGAATGTTTGTAAGTTTTAAAGCTGCTGATGAGTCAAAGAAGCGTTTTTTTAACAATATGCTTCTCATGAGTGTTTTCTATCATTATTTCTATATTAAAAAGTAGAAGAAAATGGTCTGATAGACCCGTATCAATGACCTGCTTTATGTCAACTTTTAGTCCTTTAGTAATCACTAAGTCTAACGTATGACCTGCTTTATGTGTAGGCTGATTAACGAGCTGTCTCAAATCGAAAGAGTCCAGGATGTTCATAAATTCTTTTACTTTTTGGTCACACTGATTATCTATATGAAAATTAAAGTCGCCGACTATTAAGAGTGTGTCATAGTTCGTAATTAAAATTGACGTTAAGTCAGAGAATTCCTCAAAAAATAGACGCGTTGAATTTTGGAGGTCTATACACAGATAATACTAGAACGTTAGAATCTCCATGGATAACAACGGCGTGATACGCAAAGGACTTGAATTTACCAAAACTGACATCTTTACATTTTAACCGTTTTGAGTAAATGTTTGCCAAGCTGCCGCCTCTTTTTCCTTGGCGATCTGCACGAGTAAAACTGTAATCCAGAGGCGCAGATTCGATTAAAACAGCTGCGCCATCTGAGTTAAGCCACGTTTCAGTTAGTGCAATAAAATATATTTTTTTATCACTAATAAGATCGTTGATAAAAAAAACGTCTTGTTAGTTAAAGCTCTAACATTTAATAGAGCCATATTTAATGTTTCAGAGGGGCAGAGATGAATACTATGTGCGTTATTGATAATTGGAACAGGAACTAAGTTATTTTTATTAGCGCCGCTCTGTGTGTATTAGTTTTTGTTTAATCTATAACCTGTTTTTATAGTTTTAATACATTGTTCATCTAAAGTAGTAATTTTAATTAAATTATTGGTGTTTATGCCGTATTGCCTAGATTTTCTACGTGCATTGAGATTGGTTATTACAGTATTTATGTTGTGCACATTTAAGCCATTTGAAGTTCAATAGACAACTAGTCTGGAACTTTCGCTTTTCCACCTTGCTCCTGTCTTTTTACTCAGAATGAATGATAAGCCTGTCAGTTGTGGTTGATGTGCTGTGGGAATCACTCTCGCTGAGAATTTGATTTCCTTTACACAAGTTTTATGCTCGGACAGGGACTTAAGTTTCTTCGCAACTTGTACATATACATGCCATGTACATATATCCACATTTAACTGACAAAAACTTTTTTTGCATTCGTGAATAGCACAATCTCTTGAAACTCGAATATTGCAGGAGTATACATTACACTAAACTCAGTTTTTAAAGGTTGCATAATAGCTTTCTATTTTTAAAAAATACAATTTGATCTTGTGATATTACAAAAGGGAGAACTTTTAATGCCTGTTTATATTATCTTTTACTGCACTTGATCAGTTCTTAATTAAGTGAAAGGCAGAAACAGATGTTTTAATCCTTTCTAATTAAAGTGCAAGTCGGCATTATTTCTACTATATACATTAAGCTTTTTCTTATTTTTGTATAACCTTCTTAAAGTTCGCTTTGTTATCTATTTTATTTTTAGTTTTCTATAAATACAAATGCTCCGTGGTTTCCTAAAACCTTGTAGCACTAAATTGAGCTTCATGTTGTATTTTTTGTAAAGTTGTTATTTTTCAGAGATTTTCTAGTGGCATGCTCAAAGCCTTAGAGGGATGAAATGAAAAGTGGGCTAAACAGTGAGGGCCTCAGCTGTGTGCTCTGGGCTTATTAAGTTATACAGATGTGCAACAATATTTTTCAGCTCTTTAGAGGATTAGGTAATCTGACATTTTTTTCAGTGCAAGAAGCTCTACAACAATGCCAGATGAAGTTAACATTTAATAAAAAGGATTGTTACTGGTTTATGGTATTTTATATATAGTTTTTAGCTGAACTGGATTGTCTGAAATGACGAGATTCAGTACAATTTATCTGAACAGGACAAATGGTTTGTGAATAGTTGCAGGTGCAAGGAAACTGCATCTGACAAAGATAAACATTTCAGATATTTCCAGTCTAGTCAACTGCACCAGGCAAGGAAAAATCATAACATTACCTCCAGTACTATCATGGTCTTACTTACTTTACACCTGTATTGAGACCATTGCAGAAAAACACGTGTCTTCTAATTTGAAATGATTGAGGTTAAATGAAAATAAAAATAATACATGTCTAGAATCAGTACAAAAGTACTCACAGTAAACAATAGCAAAGTAAAAAAAAATATTGATAGCACAAAATGTACCTCTTGTTGGCATGGAGTGCTGTCTTAGTTTTTAAGATGTGAAGTTTAAATTTTCAAGTTCTGAAAAGGAATAACCTCCAGGGTCAAAGAAGGCCCCTATTTTTCTGGATTAACACTATGCTGCCATATTTCTCTCAGGCACTTTTCCCCCTGCTTGTCTTTGAAAGGGGCAATACAGAACATTATTATTCTACCTGATGAGGTGAATTAACTAATTAACTAACCTCTTGTCTGTTCTCATCTTTTAAAGGAGAACATGGTCCCACTATTCCTGATCTGGAACTTTCTTGTCTTTTGCATTTTCCAACCTCTTGCCAGCCATGTGTGATAGTTTTAAAGTGCAGAGAGCCAGGTACCCTGGCATCTGCTTATTTATGTGGCTTCTATCCTTGATATAGGGGATTCAAATCTTTCTTTCAGGTTGTATTTCACTCTTTTATGCTAATGGCCCTTCCGGTTGCTTTTCCAGGGAACTATACATAAAAGGGTCTGATACTAACTAATGAACCCTGTTTTCCTTCACTGTCCTGTCAAGTGCTGTATCTACCCAGTGTGTGTCTCTTTCTCTGTCATTTGATGTCTGTTGTGGGACTTACCTCTGCAGTATGTCATCTTGGTGGTGCCCTTGCCGTGACAAGCACTCAGGATCATACTGGAAATATTAATTGAGTCATGTGCCGGTTTATGGCCGACCAAGTTGAGGTGATGTACTTAGGGCCAATGGCCATAGGAAAACAATAAAGTAATAATGTTCTAAAAATTGACAAAACCAGTCACAGCATATATTTCTTTTGTAATTTTTTTTAACTCCTGAAGGCCCCTTAAAGGTTTGTTATGATCTGCACTATTTCATGTGGCTAATTCGTATGCATTCAGCCTGCACTGCCTTCCTTACACCAATATTTTTCAAAATATTTTGCCTTATTAAATTAACTGACAACCAACCAGCAGCAACTGCAAATGACTCTTGGTGTAATGTGCACGATTAGGTGTCCCCCTTGGTGTGAAACAAGCTTATTTAGAAATGTAGAAATGTATCGCTGCCAATCATTTAGGCAACCCACTCGCAAACCAGTCCTGTACCGGAAACTCATAACCAACTGGCAACACAATCCAGTACTTGAGAAACACAGACCTGGGGCCTCATGCATAATGCTGTGTGTAGAATTCACACTAAAATATGGCGTACGGGCAAAAGCGGAAATGTGTGTATGCACAAAAAATCCAGATGTATAAATCTGTGTGTATGCCAGCTTCCACATTCTTTCCGTAAATCCTGCTCAGCGTGAAATGTAATTCTCGTGCACACACCTGTCGCTCCACCCTGACTCCTCCCAGAATTATGCCTCTTTGAATATGCAAATCAATATAAATAGCCCCTTATGTTTTCCATTCTGTGAAAAGACAATGGCAAAAGTTCGGGAAAAAAGAATTTCAGCGAACATCAAGTAGAAGCAAGGAAAAACGTACTATTTGTTGGTTTAAACAGTGATATAAACAACAAAAAGAAGTTGATCGAGAGACAGAGTGGCAGAGAAACTCGAAAGTTCAAGTTCAGAAACTTGCACAGTGCCCAAAATAAATAGGAAGTGGTCAGATATCAAAGTCGCAGTGAAAAGGCGAGTCATAGCCCTCCGTCTGAATGTCATATGGAAGCGTATTAGGGTACAGAGAAAAGTAGAAAAAAGTGGGACATAATGTGAAAAAAAAGGTTGAAATTTCAACTTTAATCACATAGTTTATTTTGTTATTAAAGTAGAACGTAATAAACTTCATCTTTAAATCATTTAATAGTTTCTCAAATCCCATCGTAACTAAAGTAGCATGTTAAATGCTTCGTATTCTATGTACTTTTACGTGTGTGAATCAGTACATGCTTCTTAAACAGGCTTTCTCTTACTCTGACAGGACACAGAATACATTACATTCATGATGTTACAGCTCTCTGAACAATTTAAATACTAAGATGTATACTTGATATCATTTTCATGATGATAGAAATTAAAGCATGTATAAAACATTGAGGCACGTCAGCGCAGTGGTAGCAACGAGCTGGTGCCCCTTCCAGAGATTGTTCTAGCCTCCCACAAGATGCTTGCTGCCCTGTGCACGACCCTCAATAAAATAATTTATTGCAACAGTAGTGTCTCTTTCAAACGTACTAACCCCTGATTCCTGTCCTTCCTTTTCTTTCTCCAAATAACCAATTGCCAAACAATCAGATCTTTAATAAATGTCAAGCCATCTTTAAGCGTTGAACGCTGATTCTTCAAAACTTTTAAGGAACATTGAAATATCTTCGTAGTACAGTAATCCCTCCTCCATCGCGGGGGTTGCGTTCCAGAGCCACCCGCGAAATAAGAAAATCCGCGCAGTAGAAACCATATGTTTATATGGTTATTTTTATATTGTCATGCTTGGGTCACAGATTTGCGCAGAAACACAGGAGGTTGTAGAGAGACAGGAACGTTATTCAAACACTGCAAACAAACATTTGTCTCTTTTTCAAAAGTTTAAACTGTGCTCCATGACAAGACAGAGATGACAGTTCTGTCTCACAATTAAAAGAATGCAAACATATCTTCCTCTTCAAAGGAGTGTGTCAGGAGCAGATCATGTCACAGAGATTGAGAAAAGGAAACAAATCAATGTTTGGCTTTTAAGTATGTGAAGCACCGCGGCACAAAGCTGTTGAAGGCGGCAGCTCACACCCCCTCCATCAGGAGCAGACAAAGAGAGAGAGAGAGATAGAGAGACTGAGTTTGTTTTTCAAGCAAAAATCAATACGTGCCCTTCGAGCTTTTAAGTATGCGAAGCACAGCTGCACAAAAGATAGCAACGTGAAGATAATCTTTCAGCATTTTTTGACGAGCGTTCCGTATCGTCTAGGTGTGCGAACAGCCCCCCTGCTCAATCCCCCTACGTCAGGATCAGAGAAAGTCAGCGCAAGAGAAAGAGAATAGTAAGCTGGGTAGCTTCTCAGCCATCTGCCAATAGCGTCCCTTGTATGAAATCAACTGGGCAAACCAACTGAGGAAGCATGTACCAGAAATTAAAAGACCCATTGTCCGCAGAAACCCGCGAAGCAGCGAAAAATCCGTGATATATATTTAAATATGCTTACATATAAAATCCGCGATGGAGTGAAGCCGCGAAAGGCGGAGCGATATAGCGAGGGATTACTGTACATGTTTAATTATTCCATCCATCTATCCATCCAGGGTCACGCCAACCCCAACAAGCATACAGTGTGAGGCAGGAACAATCCCCGAACGAGGCACGAGCTGTTCGCTGACACTGCGCCACCGAATCCTCGCATATTTGATCATTAACAATATACATTATTTAAATGAAGTTTAAAATATAACTGTATAATGTAATATAGTTAAATACTCTTGAGTGGTGCACTGACTGTGACAACGCTAAAGCAGCTACAATATAGAGTTTGGAATAGTTTGGCCATTCTGTGCACCATTATATGGTTACGGGTTGATTACAATCAGATGCCTTAAACTAATAAACGATATGCGGTTAACTTCAGTGTATTTGATAAAGCCACGTCAGGGATGTGAATCTAAAAAATAAAGGGAAACCACACAGGAACAGCAGCACTGCTTTGATGCTGAGTGCTGCAAAGTTTGCAAAACCGAGCAGAAAACTTGCATACGCAAGGGATTGACCTGGCATGAAAATGTGTGTGGCTTTATGCCAAGTTTAGTTTTTTACATCACAATGTGAGCGTACGCAACATTTTTTACCGTTTATAAATGAGGCCCCTGGTGTGCAGCCCCAGATACAGTAAGATCAGTTTGTGCTACCCCGACAGTTAAAGTATACATCCTGGTGACACATATCAGAACCACAAAGCCACAGTTGCAATGACCTGTGCAAATGGCCAATCTCACATACGCCCAAATGGCCAGTACCAATTAGAGCTAAGCCATCGTATGACTGTACTTAATAATAATAATAATAATATTATTATGCTGTGTAGCACTGCCACATAGAAATCTTATTGTTACACTTTGCTGTTTGTCTTTCTGGCCATCATGTGTGGGCAGAGGAGAACGGAAGATAATGTAAACATGCCTTTTAATAGTGGAGTAGGATGGTGATCAACAGCGGCACCCTTGAATGTGAGATATCTGGTTTATAAATACAGTTTCCAAGATCATTCCTATAATTTGCCTACACAGATTGGGCAAAGTTTTTGGCCATTTAAAGAAACTGGTTGTTAGGGTTTATAGTTAGAACCATGATGAGAATGAGGTTTGAGGCCCCCCAAAAGGCTTCACTAACAAAGCCAGGCATTAATACATTTAAAAGGACAGTACACAATTACAAAAGCACATATAAAGTCAACAGATAACATATATGCTGTAGATATGAAACATAAGAGCTGAAAATTAAAACAACAATAAAACATCTAAACATATGTTAATACATAACACTAGAAAAATCTATGGGCCATCTACTTAGGTGAAAGACGGCAATCCTCATCAGGTGCGATATTCCTTTAAATTCTGCATTGTGCTTATTTTATCTAGCGGAACTCTGGTGAGCTTGTTGAAATCTTATTATTATGGTAAAGTACTGATGGATTCATTCATTGCCCAGCTCCAAAAACTTGTCCACACTGCAAAATAAGACTGTTGGAAATCTAGACTACTGAGTGAGCTTCAGGAGAGGTTGGGGTGTGTGTGTGTGTTCAATGTACATATGGTTATTTGCACTGTGGAGGTTATTTTGTCTTGTGGTTGTGAGGGGAAGGTCATTGCTGTTAGCATCTTTTTGAGTCAATAATACAAGATTCACCTGGGTTTACCAAACTTTGCTGGTAACATTTTTTGTTTGATACATTATTAATAAAGATCTATCTGTCTGTCTGTCTGTCTGTCTGTGAATATAACTGCTTAAAGGGAGAAAATGTGACATTATGCTTTGCTGGGTGATATTGGCTTTTCCTTATATTTATCACCAAACTGGTTAGAAAAGGTGAGAGCATCCTGCATTCATCAATTAGGCTTTGTTTGTTACATCTGCAGATAGTTTCTTCTTTTTTTTTTATACATTTTCAGCTAGTCTCAGATTATTTTTTTTCTCAACAAGCATTTGTGTAATTTGTAAGAATCTGACATTTTGTACCTCAAATTTAATGGAACTTGCAGTTCCTGGATTTCTTTCATTTTATTAAGCTTTCCTCATAGTTTTCATCAAAAGAATGTGGCAATAGGTTTATCCAGTGGAGATTTTCTTAGCCTTATGGATGTTCACAACAGGCTTTACATATATTTTGCTAGTATACTCCAGCATTAAATGTTTTAAGCCAGCAGATGAAATAAGGACTTGGGGACACACACACTTCAGGCAAAATAATTAAGTGTTATTTCAGAATTTAGTAGTAACACTCATTTTCTACTGATGGGTACTGTGCTTTGTAACCTATAAACTGAGCTGTTACTTAAGTTACTGTTTTTGCAGTTGACAACAGTTAGTCACTGCATCAAACATAGTCCAAGAGTTTATAAGTAGCTTTAGTCACATGTTTAATTAGAAGCTATTTTGTGCCAATAATTAGTTCCTTTTCTCCCAGTCCACTATTTTTATACATGTGGCACACCCTGTATTCAGCTTAGAAACAATGACGGCTTTGTCTATCCACCTCATTGGCTTCAATTATTCATTACACAATATGTGCCTTGTCCCAAGGCTAAGTGTCACTTTAGTGTTTTCCTCTTGATTGGCATTTAGAATTGTTTAAACCATATACTTAAGAGATTACTTAATTCTTTTGTTAAAAATACAGTTCTTTTGGTCTTTGTTGTTGGCCTTCAGTGACATTTGTTCCACTTTGTATCATTGTGTGTTCCAAATGGAGTATTGACTGTTGTATAACTTGTTAAAAAATAAATGAAATATTAACATTTTATGTTATTTTTTCACTAAGGTCCCTTTGATGTCGTTATTGGCTATGTTTGAAGGTCTGATTACATTGTATAAAATCAAATATCTGCAATACTACTACTTCTTTCGGCTGCTCTTGTTATGGGTCACCACAGTGGATCATCTGTTTCCATATCTTCCTTTTCTCTGCATCTTGCTCTGACACACCGGCCTCCTGCATGTCCTCTCTCACCACATCCACAAACCTCCTCTTTGGCCTTCCTCTTTTTCTCTTGCCTGGCAGCTTCATCCCTAGCATCCTTCTCCCAATGTACCCAGCATTTCTCCTCTGCACATGTCCAAACCAACATTTTTGTCTCCAAACTGTCCAGCCTGAGCTGACCTTCTAATGTACTCTGTCCTAATCCTGTTCATCCTTGTCACACCCAGTGCAAATCTTAACATCTTTAACTCACCTCCAGCTCTGTCTCTTTTCTTTTTGTCAGTGCCACCATCTCCAACCCATATAGCAGAGCTGGTCTCACTACCGTCATGTAGACCTTCGCTTTAAATTTTGCTGGCACCTGTCTGTCACAGATCACTCCTGACACTCTTCTCCACCCACTCCACCCTTCCTGCACTCTCTTCACCTCTCTTCCACACTCACCGTTACTTTGTAATGTTGATCCCAAATATTTAAACTTATCCACCTTTGCCAACTATAATCCCTGCATCCACACCATTCCTCTGACCTCCCCCTCATTCACACACATGTTTTCAGTGATTGTCCTACTGACCTTTATTCTTCTCTTCTCTAGAGTATATCTGTACTTCTCCAGGGTCTCCTGAACCTGCTTCCTACTCTCGTTAAAGATCAGTGTCATCTGCAAATATGGGGACTCTCTCCTCTGTCAGCCTGTCCATCACCATTGGAAATAAAAAAGGGCTCAGAGCAGATCCCAAATGTAATCCCACCTCCACTTTAAAGACATCTATCACTCGTATTGCAGACCTTACCACTGTTAGACTTCCCTCGTACACATCCTGTATCACTCTTTCTTCTCTGCAACTCCCGCCTTCTTATACAATTCCATAACTCCTATCTAGGCACCTTGTCATATCCTTTCTTTTGGTCCCCTAAGACACAATGCAACTCCTTTTGGCTTTCTTTATAATTCTCCAGCAACACCCTTAGAGCAAACATTTCATTAGTGCTCTTTCCTGGCATGAAACCATTCTGCTGCTCACTAATTATCACACCCTTTCTTAACCTATGTTCCACTACTCTTTCCCATAACTTCATTGTGTAGCTGATCAATTTTATCCCTCTGTAGTTACTACAGGTCTGCGTATCACCCTTATTCTTATAAATGGGTACAAGTACACTTCTTCTCCACATCTCAGGCGTTCTCTCACTTTGCAAGACTGCTTTAAACAATCTGGTTAAAAATTCCATTGCCGTCTCTTCCACAGGTATGTCATCTGAACCAACAGCCTTCCCATTCTTCATCCTCTTTATAGCTGTCCTTACTTCCTACTAGCTAATCCATTGCACTTCCTGGTTCACTATCTCCACATCATCCAACCTTCTCACTCTCTCATTTTCTTCCTTCATCAACCTCTCAAAATACTCAATCCATTTGCTCAACACACTCTCCTCGCTTGTGAGTACATTTCCATCATTATCCTTTATCACCCTAACCTGCTGCTTCTCTTTCCCAGCTCAGTTCCTCTGTCAAGCCAATCAGTACAGGTCCTTTTTCTCCCTCCTTATCTTTAGCCTTCACCCCCTCTCTCTTCGCCTTACGCCTTATCTTTTTGTACTCCTGTCTAATTTCTTTATCCCTCTGACAATCCAACTTCTTCTTTGCCAATCTCTTTCTCAATATACTCTCCTGTACTTTCCCATTCTACCACCAGGTTTCTTTGTTCTCCTTCATCTGTCTAGATATCACACCAGGAACCCTTCTAGCTGCCTCCCTTACCACTCCTGCTGTAGTTGCCCAGCTATCTGGTAACTCTTCATTGCTACCTAGTGCCTGTCTTACCTCCTCCCTGAACTTAACCTCGCAGTCTTCCTTTTTCAACTCCCACCATTTGATCCTTGGCTCTGCCCTCGCTCTTCTCCTCTTCTTGACATCCAGTGTCATCCTACATACCACCATCCTATGCTGCCCAACTACACTTTCCCCTGCCACTACTTTGCAGTTTCCAATCTCCTTCAGACAGTTCCTCCAGCATAGGATATAATCCACCTGTATTCATCTTCCTCCACTCATGTAAATCATCCTATGTTCTTCCCTCTTCTTAAAATATGTATTCACCACAGCCACAGTTCACAAAATCTATTACTACCTGACCTTCTTCTTGTCTATACCTATCCATCATCTCCTCTGTTACCTTCACCAACATGTCCAAATCTGCTCCAATTCACCACTCTCTCTCTCCCTTAGGTACACTCTCAACCACTTCTCCCAAATCACTCCAGAAATCTTCTGTCTCATTCACTGCACACCCAGCTTGCGGGGCATATGCACTAATAACATTTATTATCACACCTTTAATTTCCAGCTTCATAATCAACACTCTGTCCCACACCTCCAAAATACTCATGACATACTGTTCCCTTTACCTATCATACTGCCAACATTCAAATTCCTACCCTCACTTCCACTCTCCTAACCTTCCTCCTCTCCTGCTGCCTCTGGACATATCTTCCCTCTATTATTTTTCTTCAGCCAACAGTAGCCCAATTTCCCCCAGCATCCTGTTGGCTAACAGTACTGGCAGTGACTGTTGTTAACCCAGGCTTTGACCAATCCGGAATGGAAATCTGTATTGTTATCCATTCAAAGTATTGTTTTATGGAACAAAATCTTAATGCCAACACTTTTTTTTAAGTTGCGTTTGCATACAATGCAAAAAGCACCCACTGTTTTCATGTTTTCATAATGTCTGTGTGTTTATCTGTCTACATGAAACAACTTGGTTCCCAGTGGACAGATTTTGATGAAATATGATACATCACCATTTTGTCAGGAAAGTTCAGTTTTCATTGGGATGTTTAAATACACTGTGCTGTACAAACATTAAAATTTGAATACCTCCCATTGAAAAGCATTGGTTAATTTTTAAACTTTAATGCTTTAAGGCAAAAATATTCTGTAACACTTCAGTTATGGATTAGTTGCTGTTTAACATTTTCCTAGAGATATTGCATCAATTTTTATATTTTTATATTTTGTATATTTTCATCTTTTATATTTTGTATATTTTCTACTCGTTTGACAGCTGCTACAGACGGTTAAACACCTGCAGAGTCATATGTGCAGCAGATGCTTCTGCTTGATATTTCATGTAGAAGTGACTGCTGTGGCTGTCCAGCAGCATAGTCAAGCATCATTCACAGCAGCTCACTTCTGTTGCTCCTAGAAATTGTAGTAGGTTAATTACATGATTAACATGTTCCTCAAGGCTCTGGATGTTGTAGGACTGTCTTGGTTGACACGCCTCTGCAACATCGCATGGACATCAGGGACAGTGCCTCTGGATTGGCAGACCGGGGTGGTAGTCCCCCTCTTTAAGAAGGGGGATCGGAGGGTGTGTTCCAACTACAGAGGGATCACACTCCTCAGCCTCCCTGGAAAAGTCTATTCAGGGGTCCTGGAGAGGAGGGTCCGTCGGATAGTCGAGCCTCGGATTCTGGAGGGACAGTGTTGTTTTCGTCCTGGTCGCGGAACAGTGGACCAGCTCTACACCCTTAGCAGGGTCCTGGAGGGTGCATGGGAGTTTGCCCAACCAGTCTACATGTGTTTTGTGGACTTGGAAAAGGCATTCGACCGTGTCCGTCGGGGAATCCTGTGGGGGGTACTCCGAGAGTATGGGGTACCGGCCCCCCCTGATAAGGGCTGTTCGGTCCCTGTACGATCGGTGCCAGAGCTTGGTCCGCATTGCCGGCAGTAAGTCGAACCCGTTTCCAGTGAGAATTGGACTCCGCCAGGGCTGCCCTTTGTCACCGATTCTGTTCATAACTTTTATGGACAGAATTTCTAGGCACAGCCAGGGCGTCGAGGGGGTCCGGTTTGGTGGGCTCAGGATTGGGTCACTGCTTTTTGCAGATGATGTTGTCCTGTTTGCTTCATCAGGCCGTGATCTTCAGCTCTCTCAGGATCGGTTTGCAGCCGAGTGTGAAGCGGCTGGGATGAGAATCAGCACCTCCAAATCCGAGACCATGGTCCTCAGCCGGAAAAGGGTGGAGTGCCCTCTCAGGGTTGGTAGCGAGATCCTGCCCCAAGTGGAGGAGTTCAAGTATCTCGGGGTCTTGTTCACGAGTGAGGGAAGAATGGAGCGTGAGATCGACAGGCGGATCGGTGCGGCATCCGCAGTAATGCGGGCGCTGCATCGGTCTGTCGTGGTGAAAAAGGAGCTGAGCCGCAAGGCGAAGCTCTCAATTTACCAGTCGATCTATGTTCCTACCCTCACCTATGGTCATGAGCTATGGGTAGTGACCGAAAGAACGAGATCGCGAATACAAGCGGCTGAAATGAGTTTCCTCCGCAGGGTGTCTGGGCTTTCCCTTAAAGATAGGGTGAGAAGCTCAGTAGAGTAGAGCCGCTGCTCCTCCGCATCAAGAGGAGTCAGATGAGGTGGCTCGGGCATCTGATCAGGATGCCTCCTGGACGCCTCCCTGGTGAGGTGTTCCGGGCACGTCTAACCGGGAGGAGGCCCCGGGGAAGACCCAGGACACGTTGGAGGGACTATGTCTCTCGACTGGCCTGGGAATGCCTTGGGATTCTCCCGGAAGAGCTAGAAGAAGTGGCCGGGGAGAGGGAAGTCTGGGCATCTCTGCTCAAACTGCTGCCCCTGCGACCCGACCTCGGATAAGCGGGAGACAATGGATGGATGGATAATTACATGATGTTCATATCTGTAAAAGTAAAAAATGCAAGCAACTTAAGTAAAAATTAACGAAAGAGGAAAGGAGCTCCATTGCGTGGTGGAATATTATACATGCAGTGAGTAAACATGTACTGAGTATTTCTGTTGTGCTAAAAACAACCTCCATGGCTATGTTATCTGCACATTATAATGATTCAGTATTTCTCTGATAATATAGCATATTGACAAAGTGCCATGGTGACCTGCTATTTATCAATTTTGAATGTAGCCAATAATTTTAGCTTGGGAATTTTAAAACAGATTTTAAATCTTCATTTGGTTCTTCTTTGAAAAATTGTATTTTAAAGAAATTTTAACTAAACTTAATCATAGATCCTCTCATCACTTGAGTTCCATTGTCCATGAATGCCATTTCAGCTTCAATATGCTTTGTTGGCCTCTGGTTCTAGTTATGTCATATTGTAAAAACCTATTAAAATACATGTAGAGTCATGTGCCTATATATGTCTGACTGAGTTAACAACAACATTTATTTATATAGCATATTTTCATACAAACAATGTAGCTAAAAGTGCTTTACATGATGATGAAAGAGAAAAAAAGACAAAATAAGTAATTAAAATTAGGGAACACTAATTAACATAGAATAAAAGTATGATGGCCAGGGAGGACAGAAAAAACAAAAAACAAACTCCAGACGGCTGGAGAAAAAAATAAAATCTGCAGGGGTTCCAGGCCACGAGACCGCCCAGCCTCCTCTAGGCATTCTATCTAACATAAATGACCTCAATCAGTCCTCATTGTATTCAGGATTCTCATGGAAGAATTTGATGATGATGGTCATGTGGACTCCTGGCCTTTACTCTATCAATGTAGGGACATCACAGTGCTTTGATTAGGTGGTGGTGGTGCAGATCGGATTTTGGAGCCAACATGAATAATAATGATAATTAATTGAATACACAGAGCATCAGGATTTAACTAAGATGAAGCTATGAGAAAGCCATGTTAAAGTAATGTGTTTTCTGCAGTGCTTTAAAGTACTCCACTGTATTAGCCTGGTGAATTCCTATTGGCAAGCTATTCCAGATTTTAGGTGCATAACAGCAGAAGGCCGCCTCACCACTTCAGTTTAGCTCTTGGAATTCTAAGTAGACACTCATTTGAAGATCTAAGGTTACAATTTGGAGTGTAAGGTGTAAGACATTCCGAAATATAAGATGGAGCGAGATTATTTAAGGCTTTATAAATCATAAGCAGTATTTTAAAGTCAATTCTAAATGACACAGGTAACCAGTGTAGTGACATCAAAAGTGGGGTGATGTGCTCTGATTTTCTTTTCCGAGTTAAGATTCTAGCAGCTGCATTCTGCACTAGTTGCAATCGATTGATGTCTTTTTTGATAGTCCTGAGAGGAATGCGTTACAGTAATCTAGCCAACTGAAAACAAAAGCGTGAACTAATTTTTCAGCATCTTGCAGTGTTATAAGAGGTCTAACCTTTGCTATATTTCTTAAGTGAAAAAATGCTATCTTAGTAATCTGATTAATATGTGATTTAATATTCAGGTCAGAGTCAATGGTTACCCCTAAATTCTTTACCTCCATCTTGACTTTTAATCCTAATACATCATGCTTATTTCTAATAACCTCATTATATCTATTATTGCCAATCACTAAAATTTCTGTTTTCTCTTTATTTAGTTTGAGAAAATTACTACTCATCCATTTGGAAACACAAGTGAGACATTGTGTCAGTGAATCAAGAGTGTCGGGGTCGTCAGGTGCTATTGATAAATACAGCTGTTTGTCATCAGCATATCTGTGGTAGCTCACGTTATGCCCCGAGATAATCTGACCTAACGGAAGCATGTAAATCGAAAAGAGCAGCGGACCCAGGATAGAGCCTTGTGAAACACCATATAGAATATCATGTGTCTTTGAAGTATAATTACCACAACTAACAGAATTTTCTACCTGCCAGGTAGGATTCAAACCTGTTTAAGACACTACCAGAGAGGCCCACCAATTGACTAAGGTGATTTCTAAAAATATTGTGATCAATGGTATCAAATGCGGCACTCAGATCTAAGAGGATGAGGACAGATAAATGGCCTCTGTCTGCATTTACCCGCAAGTCATTTACTACTTTAACAAGTGCAGTTTCTGTATTGTGATTTGTTCTGAAACTCGACTGAAACTTATCAAGAATGGCATGTTTATTGAGGTGATCATTAAGCTGCATAATGACTGCCTTCTCTAGAATTTTACTTAAGAAAGGCAGGTTAGAAATAGGTCTAAAATTTTCAAAAGCAGAGGAGTCAATGTTATTTTTTTTTTGAACAGGGGTTTAACTACAGCAGTCTTAAGACAGTCTGGGAAGACCCCCATATCTAATGATGAGTTTACTATGTCAAGAATACAATCAATTAGCACACCCGATACTTTTTTGAAAAAACTTGTTGGTATTAGGTCAAGGATGCAGGTGGAGGGTCTCAGTTGAGAAATTATTTTATATAAATCAGGTAAATCGGTCCTGGTGAAAGAATTTAATTTGTTTATAATGGAGTGTCGTGGTTTAAGAGCATCAGTATTGGGGAGATGTACTAAATTTTTTCTGATTTCATTAATTTTTTGATTAAATACAGCAAATACAGCAAAAGCCTCACAAGTTTCACTAGAAGTATTTTGGAGGCATTCCATTGAGTGACCTGGATTTAGCAGACAATCAATTGTAGAGAACAAGACTCTGGGATTCTTAGCATTGTTATTTATAATTCTAGAGAAATAACACCGCCTCTCAAGACGGACTATGTTGTTGTATTCTGTTATTTTAACCTTCAATATCTCATTGTGGATAATCAGTTTAGTTTTTCTCCATTTACGCTCAGCTCTCCGGCATATTCTCTTTAGATCAGACACTCTTTGGGTCTTTGAGTCTTAGAGTTAAGGCTATTCATACTTATAGCCGAGGGCCATAGGAAAACAATAGCTAGTTGTAATAATAAATCTTACATTATTATTATTTTACAGGGTGTCATATATTCTCTGAAATGGCTAATGTTTCAGCCCACACTCTTTCCTTACACCAGTGTTTGTCAAGCTTTATGGACCTGCAACCCAGGATTTATTTTTTTAAGTTCATTGACAACCCATTAGCAGCAATTGCAACTTATGCCCTCTGTGAAACAAGGACAATCAAGGGTCCCTATTGGTGAAATGAGTTTACTTAGCAACAGGGAGATATATCCCACAGCGCTGGTGATTGCTTAGGTGACATATTCGTGAACCAATGACAGCAACCCCCAACTCATTGGCAGCAACCTGGGTCACAACCCAGTAGTTGAGAAACAATGGCTTAGGTGACTCACTTGTGAACCAACAAAGACAATTTGTAACTTGCCGGCAGCACAACAGTGATTGATAAACACAGTTACACATACCCACTGTGCGGACTCAAAGATCAGTTTGTGCTACTCCACTGCAGCAGTTAAAACATGCCTACCAGTGTCACACACCAGACCCACATTTGCAATGACCTGTACACTTTGTGACTGACAAACGGCCAATTTGAAGTATATTGTGACTGTATTTTTTATGCACCCTTTACTAATGTGTGTAATTTACATTCATTATCTCTGTTGGTTTTGAATGTGACTTGCTGTTACAAAATTAGTAAATAAAAACTTGTTTGATGAAGTCATTATAAATTTTTAAAATGCTCCAATTTTAAAAGACAGTTTAATAAGTCTCCAAATGTATCTGACAGTTATGCCATGCATGTGTTTTGTTATTTGTTTATGTCTTAAACTTTCTTACAAACACTTCACATTCTGATGAGTTGTTATGGGAACTTGGTCATTTTTACAGGAATGCGTGTGTTTACCAGCTCCTCTTACAAAGCTGACTGCAAAAAACATTAATGGGTTCAGTTCTTTGTTTTTGACATCTACCGCAGTCTTTATAGTACTGTTTGATTTTTCAAAGGTTTGCTTTTAGTGCTTTTAATTTTTTTTAATTATTTGTATTCACAGACCTTTGACTCTTTTTTTGTTCTTTTCTATTGTATTTTAAAAATTCTATAGATCCACGCTTATTACAATTATTGTAGCGTTTTAAAAAATCTTGGAGAGCTTTCTCAGTTAAATAGTGCATGGTGCGCTGGATTTTTTTTAGACCATCAAAAGTTTTGATTTGTGTGCAAATATGTTAAACTACCGACAATATACCAATAATGCTTGTATTTTTAAGTATTCGATTTCCTAGGAAAACATGAATGAAAAGAAATACATTAAGTATGTGGTGTTTTTACATGAATATGTTTGATTTAAAAATTAATACCAACTGCAAAAATTGTAATGGTCTTTAGAAAGCATTTTGGCAACACTGAAAATTGGCTTTAAACACTTTCTCTCTCACTCTCACATACTCCTTCTCTGTTTGCCTTTTTTTAAAGGAAGGAGATACCATTTATTTACACATAACACAAGTCAAACTCTCAATCATTTCCAGTTCACCAATAGCAGTGGGAGCAGAGTATTTGAAAGATTGGCTGATTATTTTAACTACTGGACATTTATAAGTTCCTAGGTGTATTTGAAAAAATAAATTGTGAAATTTTTAAAAACTGCCTCAACCTTAAACACACTATTTAAAAAAAGAAAGCACTCCTTAAATTAAAAAAAAAAAATCAGATTAAAAAAAAAAAAAAAAAAAAAAATTTATTAATATAGTAGAAACAACATTTGCTCGTGAATATGACTAACTGAAGTAAAAAAAAATCTTTTTTACTCCTTTTGCTGTAGTGAGTAGTCATGCAAAATGACACCTTTTATTGGCTAACTAAAAAGATTACAATATAGTTAGCCAATAAAAGGTGTAATTTTGCTCGACTTCTCACTACATCCATAATGGCTGACACGGTACAGCACACTTGTACTCTGTCCATACTAAGAAAATAACCTATTAAACGTAATTTACTTTGAAGAGCTTGAACATCATAATAGGTTGATATCTGTAGAAGTTCTGATTGGTTCTACCAATAGTGATACTAATGATACTAATACACCTACAGCTTTTATATATACTTTCTACAAAGCATTTGTTTTGTTTCTTGTGAGTGTGGGCATTGCTTATTAATATAGCATATGATATTCAGGGAACCTAGCATGTGATCACATATGTTCAATTCTGTAGCCCTTCTGTGGACCATATCAAATGGTGGACTAGTTTGGTCACCAAAAGGCTGCCACTTGATTGAGGGAACTTTGAAAAGTGATCTTGATTCAACTTGTTACCATACTGAAACAGTGTTAAATGGAGAGTCAAGATTAACTCCCAATATTCAGTTATATATCCCAGGGTGAAAAACATAAAACAATTGCTCTAATCAGCAGTGTTCCAGTTTGTGTGTAAATGGACATATAAAAAGTAATTGAGTAAATCATTTCAAAATCGGCAAGACATTTCAAAACGAGTGCAGTGGGATAATTTGTTGATCCAGAATGGTAATAAGGCTTGTCAGTGTAAATGTCTTTGTGTCATATAGGCACTTAATTTTTTATGGCATGTTTGGACAATCATTATGCAAATTCATTTCGTTTACAGCAAAATGACAGTGTATTTTGTATTTTAAAGCCACCATACTTGCTTCATTATAGACAAATCCAGAGACTCTGCTCAGAAGGATAAGATATATCCATGGTTGATTTTCATCTTGCTCTTGTTTTTGATGAGATATACTGTTGGTCAAAAGTTTTAGAACACCTCAGTTTTTCTTTAGATTTAATTGTTGAAATGCAATTAATGACTAATGGCTATAAACTGCCAGAGGTTTAAATTTAAAGTTTAGGTTCATAAAAACTGAAAAAAGGAAATTTTACAATATTGCATGGAACAACTAATAGGTTACAACCTACAGATGTTCAACAGCAATTAAGGTTAATTAAGTCTTGCAAGTTGAAGTAAACATTTTTCACAAGTATCCCAGTTTCTGTTGATTACTTAAAAACTGTCTGTCTGTTTTAAAGCAGAGTTGGAACTGACAGTGTTACTACACAATCTGAAGTACTACGTGGACAATATTACACTGTAGAAAGTTGTGAATTCCACTGATAATGGCAAGAAAACAGCAATTAACAAATGAAATGAGACAGAGTATTATAACCCTTAGAACTGTAGGTCTTTCATTTAGAGAAATTGCAAAAAAAAACCAAAAAAAGTGTATGGTATCCTAAAAATATGAAGGCAATTGGAAACTGGAAGAAACTCTGATAGGAAGTGATCTGGCAAAGTCACAACCTAGTCAGAGGACAAGTTTCTGAGAGTCATAAGTTTGCATGATAGGCACCTCACAGCACAATAGCTTCAAGCACAGCTTAACAGTGGTAAAAAAAAAAAAAAAAGCAAGTCTCAGTTTCCACTGTGAAGAGACATTGTGCTGCATTTTTGATATGGCAAGTGGCAGTAAGAAAGCCATTCCTTAATGAACAAAATAAGAAAGTGAGGCTTGCTTGGGTCATGAAACAATGGTTGTGGACTAGAGGAGAGTCTTATGGACCTATGTATCATCACACAGGGTCTTGGTACGCTGTCAAATTGGTACAAGGATGGTTCCTCAGTCTGTCAAACATGGAGGAGGAAGTAGGAAGTTCTAGGGTTCTTTTGCTGGAGGCAGAGTTGGTGCCTTGAACAGAGTGACTGGCATTCTGAATCAAAAGGGCTACCACAGCATTTTGCAGCACCACGCAATAGTTTCTGGTCTGCATCTAGTAGGTCAGGGGTTTATTCTACAGTTAGACATTGACCCAAAACATAACTGCAGAACAATGTTAAAAGAAAATAGCAAGAAGGTACCCTTCAACACATGAACTGACTAGCACAGTCTCCAGACGTCAACCTTGTTGAGTTAGTTTGGAATGAACTGGACAGAAGGGTGAAAGGAAAGCAACCTACAAGTGCAACATATTTGTGGGAACTTCTGCAACAGTATTGGGAAGATCTTTCTGACCAATATTTGATTTCCTTTATAGAAAGAATGACATGTGTGTGTTTGGCTGTAACTATCAGCAAAAGGAGGCTACTCTGATAAATCAAAAATTTGAATAAAAGTTTGTGCACTCAATGATTTCTTGACTTATATTTTTATTTGCCATTATTTATTTGTTTAACACCGGTCCTTCTGGCATAATGCTAATGCAGCATTGGTCAATAAGACCATCACACTTACAATGAAACATGGGAGTGATAGTTTTGGTGATGGTGTTGGGGATACTTTGCTGCCTCACGATTTGGAATACTTATTATATAACTACATTATTGAAAGAACCATGAATTCTGCTCTGTACCAGAATATTCTTGACGAAGATGTCCAGCCATCTGTCTGTGGCCTAAAGCCAAAGCACAAATGGGTTATGCAGCAGGAAAATGACTCCATACAAAAGCAAGTCTACAACTGAAAGGCTCAGAAGAAAGAGAATTAATGTTTTGGAGTAGCCTAGTCAAAGTCCTGACTTTAACCCAATAGAGATGGTGGGACCTGAAAAGAGAAGTTCACAATAACAAACCTACCTTTTTATCAAAGTTTAAGCATGTCTTCAAAGAGGAAATGGCTTAAATTCCTCAACAGCAATGTGAAAGACCCATCGAATTATAGGAAGTGTTTATCTTCTATTACTGCTGCTAATGGTGCTGCAACCATGTATTGAAAATCTGAGGACAATTAATTTTTCAAAAGAGTGTTGAATAACCTTGTTCCTTGAACAAAGAAAGTAATGATTCAATTACTATGTTTTGTGTTGTAAAAAGCAGTTCATCGAACTTGAATCCACCACAAATGTCTATGATTTAACAATTCCATTGTGTAGTAAATATCTCACACTTTATTTAAATTCTAATAGCATAATTATTAAGGTATTAAATTACTTTGTGTTTGAAATTTTGTCTTTATTAGATTGTTTTTAAACAACAACAAAGAATGGACCCTTTGTAGGGGAAAAATTATGATATTTTTTGGGTTCTTCTGCTACATGTAGAATAATGATGCACAAATTTCCTCAAATAAC
Source organism: Erpetoichthys calabaricus (assembly GCF_900747795.2). Taxonomy (NCBI): domain Eukaryota; kingdom Metazoa; phylum Chordata; class Cladistia; order Polypteriformes; family Polypteridae; genus Erpetoichthys; species Erpetoichthys calabaricus. The sequence continues at coordinate 142,790,795 of NC_041398.2, read as the reverse complement.
TTTAGTTTTTTCTTCAAGTCCAAAGACATGTAGTTGAGATCTTGGGTCAGACTGAGTTTGTATGATGACCTTCTTTTACAACTGAGTGGCATTTAATCCAGTGGTTTTTTTTCTGACTAGCACCTATTCCTACTAGACTTCTTTGAATCGTACACTGGAGAATGTGGGTTCAGAAGAAGGATGGGTGGATATTTTGGTACAACTAGGTGCTTTCTGCATGAGTTTTCCTTGGAAACTTTGGTTTTCAGTTTTCAGACTGGATGGTATGACAAGAAAGCCACTTGATATCCTGTTTTGGTGACATCCAGCTAAAATTCACTGAAATGTTAAATGTAGGGGTTGTATTTTGAGCATGCTCTGCAAATGACTAGTTCTTTAACCAAAGCCGATTTTAGCCTTACACCCAATCCTGAAAAAATAGCTTTTTGTTCCCATAACAGCAAAGAACATAATGATCATCATCAGTGTAATGACCATTTTCTGGGTTTACCCATTGTCCTTTTTTTTCTATCTGTTATCACCTCCAACCACATCTTCCTTGGCCTCCCTCTTGACCACACGCCCTCTACTTCCATCTTGACGAACCTCTTCACCCCCTTGCCTTTTGCTCCACAATGCTAAACCATTATATTCTGTTTTCTGTCAACATTACATCTAGAGCCCCCACACCAAATCTTTCACTTAATTCATCATTCATCTACCTCTAACTCCGTACTTCCACCTGATTATTCTCTTCTCTGTTCTTTCTAGCTTAGTCTCATTCCCGACCTTTCATAAATTTTTCCTTTCATTGCTGGAGCAGTTCATTTAATAGTCAACAGATAGTGGGATAAACTTTGGAAACTGGGCCAGTGGCATTAACTAATAAACTGTCTTGTTACAAATATATACATTACATGTTCCTTTGTAATGGTAATAGGCAGGTGAACCAGCAAGTGTCAAGGATGCCTGACCCTCTGTTAAAGTGGAAGAATGGGGCCATAGTGGGCAGGCAAGAGACCACAGCACCTTCTGGTGTACAAGTTTATTAGTCAGGTTTGGGTTATTCTGTGGCGAGTACATGGGAGACTGGCAGGAATTGAATGCTGTCCAGCCTATTTACTGTAGGCAGTTTCCCCTTTTAAGAGAGTGATCAGCACTGGGAATTAACGTCATAGAGGTTTAGGAACACCAGGGACTGCTCAGTGGTTTTCCGGTCTGTTGTCTTTGGGGCAAAGGCTTAACAGTTAAAATAAAAATACCGAGCAGGAGAGAAAAAGAGCAAAAGGGTGGTGAAGAAGGAAGAAACTATTTGGTGGATAAGTTGCTGAGCCACCACACCACATATACAGGTGTTTAAGAACAACTGAGGACCGGCTAGTATGGCGACAGGATTTGTTTGTCTTCTGCTTATTTTTGCACTTTTTGATAACCCTCATTCATCCCTCCAATGTGTGTGTATTTTTAATAACAGCACTTTTTTTTATTTATAACTAGAGAAAGAGCCCGTTTCGACAACGTAAGATGAAACGGGCACGAGTGGAATAGTAATAAGTATAAGCACCACAAACCTGATATAGGTGTATTGAATGAATGCATAATTAGGCCTCGAGCTGTAGTCGAAATCGCCTTTCAGGCCTCTAGAGCTTTAATCGAAGTCGCCTTTCTGTTTGAATTTTTGCGGCCGTAAATCCGCCGCCTGCTGCGATGTTGGGGTTGGATGTCGGTTGAAGTCACCTTTCTCTTTGAATTCTCGTGCCCGTAAATCCGACGCCTGCCGCGATGTCGGTCTCGTGAGGTTTTTCGGGCAGCTGCGCAGAAGGCGACTGCGCATTCGGCTTCTGACAGACGTGAGTGAGTGAGTGAGTGAGTAGGCTGGCGAATTATATATAAGATTTTCATTTTATTGCTATCATAAGAGTATGGAGGGTACAAGTACAAGTGTTTCAAGTGTGAACTTACTTGTGAGTGTTAATTTCATAAATTTGATTCAAACTGTTCCAGAACTAACCAATTAATATCCAGAGAAAGCACAAAATGGCAGCTTAAACAATAAATATATTAAGACAATAAAGATTAATATTTTTTTTACACCGTAATGTTCAGTACATTTAAAAAAAAAACATTGTCAGGTTCTGGGTGTGTCTGATATTGTTTTTGTTCTGTTTTTTCATGGTATTTTCTGGTAATATTTGCACATATAGTGCACATATTTGTCAAGGGAATGTTGTTACTAAGCACAAAAATGTTCTGACATGTGATATCATGGATACCATTTTGCACTTAAGTACATGAAAAGCACATTGTGCTCAGTTGTCTTTTTTGGCAATTTTATGGCAATATTTTAAGGTAATGAAAAAATATTTTTGAAGGAGAACACAAAAGCAATTGATAAAGAACATGGTGGATACATCCTCATTTTGTTGACTGAGTGAGGATGCAATCAGTTCATTGACTGGGCTTTAGCTTAAGGCTGATTGTTTTTGGTTTTTGACCTTAACGTATTTCTGACCTGGGGCTTTGCTCTCCTGCTGTCTGCATGCATTGCCTTTGATTGATATAATAGACTCTGACCTTGCATATACTTTGGAATAATGGGGTTGGTTAGTGCATAGGCTACTTAACCTTTGTTATTCAGAGAATTTGTTGTGTAAGTCTTAAAGAAAACCTTTTTTTCCTGCTATGTCCATCAGTGTTGATGGAAAAAATGGGTGGCCTACAGTATATCATTTACGCCTGCTTTTCATTTGTGATTTAAAACTTTTTTTTATTTTTTTATATTGAACAAAAGTGACGTTTTCTGAGTTTACATTGGAAACCAATGGAAAAAAATGTAACTTCCGTACAATGTAATTCAGCTAACATTGCTGGTATTATATTACTGCCTAATAAATTTAGACTGAAACACATAATTGTGACTGTAGTTGGTACCATTTACTGTATGGGTCATCATATTGCTTTGCTCAGGTCAAAGAGGTCTCAGATCTTTGGCAGTTGGATTTTTTGCCATAGTCTTATAAAACAAATTTCATACACAAGTTTTATGACAAAGACGACAGTAGCCATGACACATCCTAGGTGACCTAAATCATCATCAGCAGTTGTTAGGTCAGTCAGTAACACATGGTGTTGCTTGCGCAAGCTCAAGAAAAGCTGGATTGGGTTTTTCTGTTCCCAATTGTCAGATAAGAAATTAGATTACTTTGACTCTCCTTTATTACCTTATTAGATAGTAGAGTTATGTCTTATATTTATCATTTCATACACTCCAGTTAAAAATAAACCATGCAATACAAAGTCACAGTCTGTGAATGACGAGTCCAGCATCTCAAGCTGAGAAAAGAGATTTTAAAATTATACTTTTGTAAACTATAGCAATTTTCACTTTGGATACTATCAGTAATATTTCTGACTAGTTGTTATTTCAGGTTTGTGGTAAGCAGATGGCTCATTATGAGGTGGTCTTGTAGTGATAGTTGGCCAGATGTGTCTGTTTTGTGATGGAGTTTAAGAAGGCAAAAGATCACTCTCAACTTTATTTGTCAGTGACCAGTTTTCAGCAGTCTAAAATGAGAATTTCTAATTCTGTATTTGTAGTGATCTTGCTTAACTGAAGTATTATTTTGTATTGTTACACTTCATTGTTCCTATCTGTACAAATCTTATGTTTATGTTTACTGATTATAGCAGTGGTTGTCATATGTTTGTTTCTTTGCTTATTTCTTCTGTTTATCTAAAAATGTGTGTGTTTATATGCACAGAGAAAACAGGGATAAAGTGAGTAAACCGGTTAAGGGAGAAACTTGGTTTTTAAAAAAAAAAACATTTACATGCATGAGTTCACTTATGTTGTTTTTGTTTGGCAAATTACTCCAATGTCATAAAAACATGCTAAAAAAAGACATAAAAACATGCTAAAAAAAGAGTAATTGTCATCAGTGACCACCATGAATTCAGAAAACAAGCATGAAGCCTATATCTCCTGAGATTGTGCTGCTGAGCTTAGCACTGTACGTTCAGCTCATCAGCATAAATTTAATGATTACTTAAATAGTGAGACAGATTACTTAAACCAGGAGAAGAAATAATATGATCACCCAAGCATTTGCCTCAGGAAATTTATCATTGTGGATGCTTTCACCATTTTCTACCCATGGCTGCTGGATGTGTGTGCAAAGCAAACACACATGCAAACTAACAGTACAATGGACATAAGCAGACTAGGAAATCCTTAACTTTAACCCAGTTAAGGTTTTACATGGCCAAGTAACTGGGTTACTTCTGGAAAAATCTGCATGTGTTAACCTGTAGATTGTGAATAACCAAGTTATTAAAGCACATTTAAATGTACTCACTCTCCTATGATTTATAGTTTCCCTGCAGTAAATGAAGTGACTCTGAGATAATCTAACTTAATACATTTTTAATGGTCAAGAAATCTCACCAGATGCTATTCTGTGTGAGACATTTAAAGCAGTTCAGATTGCCACCAGAAAGAGAGACCATTTTCTACAGGTTAATTATTGAAAGTGTTTTATACAGTTAGGTCCATAAATATTTGGACAGAGACAACATTTTTCTAATTTTGGTTCTGTACATTACCACAATGAATTTTAAATGAAACAACTCAGATGCAGTTGAAGTGCAGACGTTCAGCTTTAATTCAGTGGGGTGAACAAAACGATTGCATAAAAATGTGAGGAGAATAAAGCATTTTTTAACACAATCCCTTCATTTTAGAGGCTCAAAAATAATTGGACAAATTATATAACTGGAAATAAAATGTTAATTTCTAATACTTGGTTGAAAACCCTTTGCTGGCAATGACAATGTCTTGAACTCATGAACATCACCAGATGCTGGGTTTCCTCCTTTTTAATGCTCTGCCAGGTCTTTACTGCAGCGGCTTTCAGTTGCTGTTTGTTTGTGGGCCTTTCTGTCTGAAGTTTACTCTTCAATAAGTGAAGTGCATGCTCCATTGGGTTAAGATCAGGTGACTGACCTGGCCATTCAAGAATTTTCCACTTCTTTGCTTTAATAAACTCCTGGGTTGCTTTGGCTGTATGTTTTGGGTCATTGTCCATCTGTATCATGAAACACTGCCCAATCAATTTGACTGCATTTAGCTGGATTTGAGCAGACAGTATGTCTCTGAACACCTCAGAATTCATTCAGCTGCTTCTGTCCTGTGTCACATCATCAATAAACACTAGTGTTCCAGTGCCACTGGCAGCCATGCACGCCCAAGCCATCACACTGCCTCCACCGTGTTTTACAGATGATGTGGTATGCTTTGGATAATGAGCTGTTCCACGCCTTCTCCATACTTTTTTCTTGCCATCATTCTGGTAGAGGTTGATCTTGGTTTCATCTGTCCAAAGAATGTTTTTCCAGATCTGTGCTGGCTTTTTTAGATGTTCTTTAGCAAAGTCCAATCTAGCCTTTCTATTCTTGAGGCTTATGAGTGGCTTGCACCTTGCAGTGCACCCTCTGTATTTACTTTCATGCAGTCTTCTCTTTATGGTAGACTTGGATATCTATATGCCTACCCCCTGGAGAGTGTTGTTCACTTGGTTGGCTGTTGTAAAGGGGTTTGTCTTCACCATGGAAATGATTCTGTGATCATCCACCACTGTTGTCTTCCATGGACGTCCAGGTGTTTTTGCGTTGCGGAGTTCACCAGTGCTTGCTTTCTTTCTTAGGATGTGCCAAACTGTAGATTTTACCACTCGTAATATTGTAGCAATTTCTCGGATGGGTTTTTTCGGTTTTCACAGCTTAAGGATGGCTTCTTTCACCTGCATGGAGAGCTCCTTTGACCTCATGTTGTCTGTTCACAGCAAAATCTTCCACATGCAAGCACCACACCTGAAATCAACTCCAGGCCTTTTATGTGCTTAATTGATAATGACATAACGACGGACTTGCCCACACCTGCCCATGAAATAGCCTTTGAGTCAATTGTCCAATTACTTTTGAGCCCCTGAAATGAAGGGATTGTGTTAAAAAAAATGCTTTATTCGCCTCACATTTTTATGCAATCGTTTTGTTCAACCCACTGAATTAAAGCTGAAAGTCTGCACTTCAACTGCATCTGAGTTGTTTCATTTAAAATTCATTGTGGTAATGAACAGAACCAAAATTAGAAAAAAGTTGTCTCTGTCCAAATATTTATGGACCTAACTGTACTTCTCCATCACCTGTATTTGTTTGAGCTGCACCACATCAAATTCCAAGCATCCCCCTTATTGTGGTAATTAAATATTTAGTTGTTTGTTTTTGTAATACACTGTCAGCACTCCACCTGCAATGAAGCCTGTGTGATCTGTGTGGCTTTATGTGACCTTATTTTACTTCTGTCTAGTTGTATGTGTGAACAATATTAACCTGGGTGAAAGATACAGGTGAACATTCTAATATGGTATTATAGCAGTGAGCTAGAAAACGTGAGAAAAACATTACAACTACAGCGAATACTATTATAAACAACTGATATGAGCATTGACCTGCCCCTTGCCTTGATACACACTATTCTGGCCAACCTAAACCTACCATTTTTATTTAGGTTAAATTAAAATGTTTGTTGTGTTTTTTTCTTACCATGTTGAGTATATAGTTATAAGTTAAGTAATAGTGCAATGGGTAGCCAGCCATACACAAAATATTGTATGCTGTGAAAACAATAATAATTATTTTGGGATTGAATAAGTGAGTGACCTTTGGACATTTGTGTATAAACTTGTAAATGTGTTTATGATATGTTTTACTTGTAATGGCACTGGCTATTTTTGCTCTGGTACTCTGTTTGCCTTTCTCACAAGTTATAATGAGTCTGAATCGGAAAAGATTCCCTTTTAAGGTCCTGTGTAGGTTATATTGCTGTCTGTATCTTTTGTAACGGTTTCTTTAATGTAAGAATATGGGTGGTTCTGGCTTATTTTTTATGCAAACACCAGCACTGATGGTCCATTACTTTACACCAATTCATTTGTTCAGTAGTGGTTATTTAGATTGATCCATCCATTTAGATCCATGCTTTTTAATGTGGCTTTTCTGAATAAAAAAATTAGTTGAAGTGATATAGTTCTATGTACATTTGCTGAGATTAAAACTTTCCAGAGAGGGCTCTTCTGTGCTATTTCTAATTTGGTCATCTATGGCAGAAACATGCGGACTGCTTCTATTGGAGTTCTTGATGCAGTTCTGCAATAAGTATGTTAAGTATGCTCTGGAATGTTAAATTTGATTTTTATTTGTTGATGAGTTTTTGCCTTGTCTAAGGTAACAATATTTTGGTCTTCAAAAATAGAGGACAAGCAAATGGGAGTAATCCGCACTGGACCCATTCCTTTAAAATAATATTTATTTGATCAGTTTGAGCACTTTAAAGTTATTAGTTTTTATTAAAAAGTCTTAGTACACATTTCAAACAGTTGCAAGGTTGGAATTTCTTTTCCATATTTTTCAAAAAGAAAAATTCAAAACTATAGCCCTGGTTTAAACTTTGTTTTTTCTTTAAACACAATAATAGTCTTAACATCTGAGAAGAAGTCAATACAATTAGGAGTCCTCACTGGTTGCAAAATGATCAATTTTAATCCATTCATCCATCCATTATCCAACCCACTGAATCCAAACACAGGGTCATGGGGGTCTGCTGGAGCCACTCCCAGCCAACACAGGGCACAAGGCAGGAAACAATCCCGGGCAGGGTGCCAACCCACCGCAGGACACACACAAACACACCCACACACCAAGCACACACTAGGGCCAATTTAGAATCGCGAATCCACCTAACCTGCATGTCTTTGGACTTGGGAGGAAACCCACGCAGACACGGGGAGAACATGCAAACTCCACGCAGGGAGGACCCGGGAAGCAAACCCAGGTCCCCAGGTCCCCAGGTCTCCCAACTGTGAGGCAGCAGCGCTACCCACTGCGCCACCGTGTCGCCCTCAATTTTAATGACCTCAATTTTAATGATTTTTTTTAAATTATAAAACCACTTTTTTCTCATGGTCATAGAAGCCACCACACACATGGAGTCTGAGTAACATATATGGATATCAAGGCAGATTCCCAATCCATTAATCTGTAACATGTGGGATGCCTAACCATATGAAATGCCCATGAACCCTCAGATGCAGTAGCAGCATCTTCTGTTTAACTTGGTCTATTCGTTTTGCTGGCGTGCTCTCTTTGTTAACATTAGCGTTTAACATTGAACAGTGAACAATGAACTACAAAGTCACTAGTGCCTTTACTTGTAACCTCTGTGCTGTATTGAGCTGTGTGCAAATTCAAAACACATACTGGCAGTCCATGTAAAAAATACAGTATATAGTGTTATTACTTCTCTCTTCCTTTTTTATTTCTTTCATTACATTTGGGTATGCTGTTTTTTTCTGTCTTTCTGTTTGTTCTTGCACATATTTTTTCATGCACTTTAAATGATTCAAAGATGAGAAGAAAATAAGTCAAACTGCATTGGGAATAAGGATTTAATCATTCATGTGTAGAATATTAGTGGCATTTTGGACTGGTAGTTTGTATTCTGATGGTACATTACTTAATTGGGAACATTTTTTGGCATTTGTATACCACAAATGTAAAAAGCAAAAGAAATGCATGATTTTCCTGGTAATGGCTTAACATACCTTTTCCGGAAGTGCATCATAAATACATTTTTTGCTGTTGTTGATACTGTGCTTTATGTCCTACATTTTAATACAAACAATGTAGCTGAAAGTGAATTACAAGATGTCAAAGAATTTTTTTTGCTGCCTCCTCAGTGTCTTCTATCCATCCAGTTTTAGTGTCGTCTGCAAATTTCACAAGTTCACTAACTATACCAGAATCGGAGCCTTTAATATAATTCAGAAAAAGTAATGGTCTAATGACAGATTCCTGAGGTACTCCACTGATGTGGAGCATACTCCTCTTATCTGTACTCTTTGTTTCCTGCTGGTTAACCAACTAGAGATCCTATTTTATAGGTTATCTCTGATGCCTACAGCTTCCAGTTTCAGAGTTAATCTTTGATGTGGGACCATATCAAATCCTTTTTGAAAATCTAGGTAAATTATGTTGTATGCTTTGTTTTTGTCAACTATTCTAATTTCTAATTTCCAAAAATTCCAAAAGATTGGTTTAGCAGAAACTTCCTCTCATAGACCCATCCTGACTGCTATTTAGAATATTATTTTTATTTTGGCAATTTTCTGATTTATTTCTTATTATAGTTTCCATAATTTTGCATGACATAGAAGTAAGACTAATTGGTCTGTAATTGCTAGGGTCCATTTTGTCTCCCTTCTTGAAGATTGGAGTCACATTTGCAACTTTTAGTCCTTCTCATTTCTGAAGAGACTGCTGAAATATGCCTTTTAAGAGTTTGTAGATGACATATTTAATTTCTTTTAGTACAATTGGTAAAATCAAATCGGGTCTGGGAGGTTTATTAGTCTCCAATGTATTGAGGGCTTGAAGCACATCTTTTCTTCTAATTTAGAATCTATGAACTCAGAGTTTGTTTTTAATTTTGCATGAGGCATTCCATTTGTTTCTTCCTTTATAAATACTTGGGTGAAATATTTTTTCAGTTCATTTGCTATTTTCTTCGCATTTCCAGTGATTTATCCATTGGTGTTCCTAAATTTGTTAAATTGTCTTTTATGGTCTTTTTACTGGAGTAGTACTAAAAATATTGCTTACTAATGTTTTGGCTTCACTAGCAATTTTTATTTTGGTTTCTCATTTGATGTTTTTCTTTTTTTTGATCTCTTACTGTAGTTTCTGGTATTCTACTACATAAAAATTATCTTGAGTTTTTAAGTTTTCTTGTGCAGTCATTTTTACTTTTTAATAACGCTCCTATTTATCAATTTTGGCTGATGTTTTTAGTATTTTTGTTTAATTGCTTTTCAGAATGAACTTATTTTGAGCCTGGATCAGAAGATCTCTGAAATGACACCAACTGTCATTTATAGTTGCTGGGTTTTTGTTTTCCCATTTAGTGTTTTGTAACTACTGTATGTCCTCATCCCCATAAATTCTGCTTTCCTCATGATATGTCTTCGTATTGGTGTACATTTGTGTGTTTTCAAAGATTTTCTCAAATAAGACCAAGTTGTGATCACTGTTGCTTAAAGTATCAGTAACTTCTGTTCTTTTTACTCTGTCCTTATTGTTTGAAAAGATGAGATCTAGACAGGGTGTCAGCACATGTTGGACTTGAGACGAACTGGGTGAAAAAACTGTTATCTGCCATCTGCACCATTTCAGTTTCCTGTATTGTTTTCCTGATAGGAGCTTCCCAATCAATGTTTGAAAACCACTACATCCTCTTTGTTGCACATATACCTTATTTGATTAAATAATAACATAACATATCAGAATCTGATAGCCTGTAGATACTCCAATAGCCAGATCTCACTCTTTCTTTCTTACTAGCTTAACACGCAGTGATTCTGATGCATTTCCTTCTTCCGTCTTGAAGATATGGGCCTGATATTATTTTTCACATACAGCATCACACCCCCACCTTTCCTTCCTTGTCTGTCACTCCTGAAGCATGCCATTAATATGTTCCTCTCCATTGCCCTCATTTAGCTATGACACTGTAATTCCTATAGTATCATTGTCCCAAATCATTACTGTGGCCTCTAGTTCATCAATTTTATTTCTAATGCTATTTGCATTAAGAAGTGAACATTTCAAAAAAGGAAAGTTACTTTTATGTTTTCTGATGAGTTTTATTTAAGTTGGGTTGATTTTTTTTTTTTGGCGTATCTTCCTCAGTCTCTCCAATCTAGTTTAAATGTTTGCAAACTTCCCTGAAGATTCTAGCTCCTAGAATGTTGGTCTCTTTCTCTTGTAGATGTAGTTAATTTCGTCATTAAAGGAAATGTTTGTGGTAAAAGGCATTCCAGTGGCTAAGAAAAGTAAAATCTTGTTGCTCACACCATGCCTTAATCCATGCATTTGTACTGGTGCTGGAAAAATTTCAGAGAAAATTACTGATTTTTGACTTGGCCTTTATCTTGTCTCCATGATCCCTAAATTTGTTCTGCAGAGAACATGCACTTGTCTTTCCAATATCATTTGTTCCCGTATGAACCTTGCCACTAACTGGTCCACTCTTTGGGTTATGTGGGAAACTCTTGCTCCTGGTAACTACCAAAGACATTGAACCTTTAAAATGGATTGGAAATCACCAAACTGATAACATTTTACCATTGATTTTTATCTCTTTTCAACTTTATTTATCTGGAGCTGTCTACTACAAGAATTTAAAATGTGTCCGGAAAATCACATTATATATGAATAATGGCAGCAGATGCATTTGAATTCTGCATAAGTTTATTTATTTACTTATATTTCTTTTAAGGTGTGGCCATTCACACAGTGAATCTAATATTTTACTTTTAAGTTATTTTACATCTTATCAGCTCATCAGAAGCTAAGTGTGGGTGACATGGTTATTTCCTGGTTGATATGAAAGTTGAAAGAAATGTACGGATTGGGTGGGTGTGATACCTACAACATAGGCAAATATAGGTTGGGGTTGGAGTTCCATTAAGGGCATACTACATTCATTTTCTGGCGATGTTTTAGTGTTTTGTTCACTATTATAATACCAAGAAACTAATAAAAATAATAGATGAGTAAGCACCTATTTATTTAGATGAAGTTTTCACATTCTTAACACAGTCTGTATAAACTAAAAAACAGGCAAAAATTCAAATTAATTAGATTAAAAAAATGCTAATTATTTTTCTTATGATGGACTAAATATCAGTGAAATTATGTTTCTTGATAATGAATTAGTAGACCTATATCTAGGCTTTCTTTATGTACAGAGGACAAAAATGGCTTCATGTACCTCCAAGCCCATAGTGATACGCAACATTGCAGGTGCAATAAATGAAGAAAAAGAAGAAAATAAGTTTTCAGGAACTCCAAATGAAAAGTCAAGATATGGATGTCATGTACTGCTTTGTAAAATGTCAATTAAAACTGTGTCAAAGTATGAATTTCTTTGTAGTCCCAAATTTGTTAGTTTAAAGATTAATCCTGGCTATGACCTAACTATCTATGACATGTTTACTCTCTACAGAACTAGAATACCCGATTTTGTATAATAATGATTTTAACGTCGACTGTCATTTCATTTTCAGACAAGAGGAGTCTCCAAAACCTTTCCCACTCCACCCATGCTTGAAAAGCAGACAGGAGGAGCTGAGGTTTCTGCGTACATGTTCACGTCTTCTTATCCTCTGTCTAATCCCAACGAAGGATGCCCACTCAAGAACCCTCAGGATCGTTTTAGCTGAAGTTGTTGCTGCTAAAGGTAATTAAACACCAGTAAATTATTGTAGTTTTCCTGTATTTTTGTATAAAATCTTTGATTTTGTTATTAGGCAAAAAAGATTTAGGATTGTTGATTTTAGTTAGATGGAGTGTTGTAAAATTCCTTTAAAATATCTTAAATACTGTAGATATGATGCAGGTTGCATACCATACTTTCCCTAAGCAGTCAACACATTATATTTTTAGTTGGTTGCTGTGGCTCCCAGATATGCATATAAGTTTATTAACAACAGAAATGACATCTTTTAGTTAACTTACAGAACTTCAGCCTTCCTGGGTGCTTGAATCTGGAAATAAGTGACGGCATGCACTATACAATACCTGATATGATTTGCTCCGATGAATATTCTAAACATAGTCATTATATTAATATACTTGAATGAACAAAAGCCAGTCTTGATTGTTTAATGTTTATCTTTGTTCTTGGATAACCAGACATTAAGAGTTGCTGCATACTTAAACAGTCTCCATTCTTCATGTGGAAGAATATTATAATTTTGAAAATATACCAACAGACAGACTGACAGTATGTCAGTACAGATGCAATGCATTTTCCTTAAAGCCAACTAACTGGCTAAATGAAACTAACCATTCATTTTTTTCTTTTCTGTTCAGATACATAAACAAATAATAATGATACCCTGCCTCATTTTCACTTTAGAGTTGGCATTGTGATTCTGAATCAAGAAAAAAATTAACAAACATCAATGTCATTACTTGTAAATCGAAATAGACTGCTTGACAGTTCCTCTCCAGGATAGATTCTGTGCACCTATCTTGTAATTAATTTTAAATGTATTACTAAGAAAAAAAATGCAATGGAGTAGTTAAGAACAAAAAATCACTTGAAACAAACATCAGTGTCATCACTTGCATATCGAAATAGACTGCTTGACAGTTCTCCTCCAGGATAGATTCTGTGCATCTATCTTGTAATTAATTTTAAATGTATTGCTAAGTAAATGTGAAAATAAATATTAATGTTTTGGGCATTTCTGTGGCACAGAGGTGTGGTAGAGCATGTTAGGGGTTTGTGGCATTGGAGTTTTAAGAATAAAAACATTGCAGTCAAGCTCTGTGGGTGTTGGTGCATGCAGCAGGAAAGCTGGCTGGCCCTGTAGTGGTTGATGAGGAGACTGGATGACTTATGTTTGCATGTGAAGGCACGATTGGTTGAACCAATATCCTCACTGGCACTCAGTGTGTTGTTATAAAGGCACCTTTGCCCACAATAGTATTAAGGGAGTCTGAATGGGTTGGAGGGTTTTCGAAAAAAAGAAGGGTCAAGAAAGGCAGACTCCGGAGTGTGATCCAGCATGGTGGTGACAAAGTACACCGTCGGTTTCTTTGAGAGGGAGTGAGAGGATCAGTGCTTCAGCAGTGGATTTTTACTACTCTATGGTGTATTCCCATGGATTCTCTAGATGCAGATGTGGGTGTATGGAAGAAGGAGGTCTACCTGCGACTGTACCGAGGGACGCCAAAGGATAGTGGGCTGGAATGAGAGATGGAGAAAGGGACCGCAGCTGTCGGCATCTCCATATGGCTGCAAGACCCTTAAGGTGAACTGGGGAGATAGAGGGATAAAGATGCACTGTCCTGGCAGGAAAGGCAAGAAAAGTAAAACAGATGTCTGCATGGTTTTATTTTTGGATTTTTATATCTGAAGGAATTTATTTATTGCTGCTTTTAATTATCACCAGTGCACTGGTTTTTATTACGAACTACTTATTAGATTATTTTTTTTATTGAACTTGCACTGCACTTTGTTTTTGGAACACTGCTTTGTTTGAAAATAAAAAAGCACTGCACTATTTTGCACCTACCCTTGCTGTTTTGTGTCCTCATTCACCCTTGTCCATCTCGGTTTCATGGATATCAATGTCCTGGGTTCAAGGAGGTAATGCCAGCTGCAGGCAACCTGGGCATCACAAAAGATTATCCAAGTTGCCTGAATTTGGCTCACTACTCCAAATGACAAAATTAAGATCCTGGCCTTATCAATTTCTGAGTTGGCATTCTTAAAATTTCCTGAATCATATTTTTCTCCCACATTCTAAAGACGTTTCCAATCATTAGTGAAGACTGGTAGTATTAGCACTGGACTCATATTAGTAAGTATAGGTGTCTGCATAAGTGTGTTCTACAATGCACTCACCCTGTCTAGGGTTATGTCAAATGCTGCTGGGATAGGTTCGTAGCCTTTGTGACTTTAAATTAAGCTAGTTCGTAAAGATAGATGGAATAATGAACGAAAGTACTTAACATTTAAAATGTTTTATTTTTCTGTACATTAAATATCATAGTTGTTCTTACCACAATATTACACACTAAAGCATAATTGATCTAGATGCTTAATTAAAATTTCCCTTGAAGGGATTTTAGAGGATGGAGGGCTCTCTCTAGCTATTCCTGAACCCAAAAGGAATGTCAAGGAGTGTATGAAGAGCATGGTTTTATTATAGATAAATAGCATGAGCAAGGAAAATATCTTGAGGATTAACAAAAGCACACAAATAAAGTATTTTTATACATTAAGCCTTTCCCCTTTCTCAATAGCAATAATCTTTCTCTCTGAAATATACAAAATAAACACTTCTCTCTTACTTCCAATACCATCCATCCATCCATTTTCCAACCCGCTGAATCCGAACACAGGGTCACGGGGTCTGCTGGAGCCAATCCCAGCCAACACAGGGCACAAGGCAAGAAACAAACCCCGGGTAGGGCGCCAGCCCACCACCGTACTTCAAATACATTTTTCTCCAATCCGTTTCCTCTTTTCCTCATGCCAGTTCAGCTCTTGTCTAGGTTACTTCCCGACCCCAAAGTCATAGGAGTATTTGCCAGGAGTGACTTTTAAGCCCTAGACAGCGACCCTCTCTGGATAAGACACTCCTAGTCGCTTCTTGGATGGGGAACAGTTTCTGGAACACCTGAAGCCCCCCAATATTGGCTGCAGGTACTCCAGCAGCCATGAATGCCAGTTCAACCTTTAAGAGCCTGGAATTTCTCAAGTTGTCTCCCATCTGAACCTGTAACAGGTTATCAGCCAGACTGTATAAGACTCCATTACTGCTGGCTGCCAGAGTGGATTAGTTAAAAGCCATTAAAACAAAACTCCCGATGTCCTTTACCTATCTCCATGCCAATGGAGTAATTATTTCTCGAACACTCATTGAAACTATATCCTGTACTTCACCCTGATGATACTTTTTTATTTTGTTGGCACCATTTCATTGATTGTATTTACTAAAATGTATAACATAGAATAACATTCTGTCTTGTGGAGACAGATCACCTGAAATTGAGGCAAGGCAAGAAACAACCCTTGACAGAGCACTTGTCCTTAGCAGCTACTTAACCTAGCATGCATACCATTGGGAATGGAGGAGGGGAACTGGCTTTTTTTCTTATTTTTCAGTACCTTGTAATTCTCCTTGTCCTGTAGTGCCATTCATGCCTTAGTTGGCACACCTCCACAACATTATAGTGGCTATAGCATAAGTAACAGCACTTTCCAGGGCATTTTAATTATGATCACAATTAGGACAAATGTCCTAATTTTTGGGAGGCCGTTAGAAGAATATATTTAAGTCAATTGAACCATATTGTAGCTAATCTTTCATCAAGCTTTATTTTTTTCTCACTTATTCCACTATATAGGCGGTTAGTTTCCTGTGGAAAAATCAAGTGACAATTCTTGCAAATTTTAATGTCAACACTTCATTCAAACTTTGAAAGAGAGATGTACTGTATACATTACAAGTACTAGCATCCAGAAACAAGGAATTCCACACTGTAGATGAAGCATCAAACGATAGAAAAAGCATGGAAATATAATTCAGCATAAGCAATACAAGTGGTTATTTCTATTTTTTTTCTGTTTAAAGCTGGAATGGGTTATTATTAAACCAAAGTGAAATAATTTTCTTTTGACTGTTTATTGTACAAAACATCTCCACATTGCATCTGAGCTACTTTTCCATTCACTTATGTTTTTAAAGTTACATTGTGTATTCTGAGGAGGTAATTTTGTGTCATTGCTAGATTCTCTTGATTTTTGTCTGCTCACTTGTCACATTTTCTTTTTGGTTTTATTCTCATTCTAGTGCTGAAGCCTCTTATTGAAGTACTTAGTGATCCAGACTACATCAACAGAATGCTGCTGGCCCAGCTAGAACACCGGGAACAAATGAATGAGAGCCTTAAGAAGGCTTACACTTACTCTCCCTCTTATGAAGAATTTGTCAAGCTCATTAGCAACAGTTCAGATGTGGAGTTTTTAAAACAATTGAGGTGAGAGATTGCTGAGCTTCTCTTTACAATTCCAGAAAGTTTTAGGTAGCGTTCATAGATTTAACACATAATTACCATTTTTGATGATTTAATAAAAAATATTCACCATTGCATTATTTATTTTTTTAGAGATTAAGATTAAATTATTTGCAAATAATTTCTGTGTCCGATTATAATCTATGTTATAGTCAAATTGATTTCTATATGGGCATTTAAATCAAAGTCATTATTAATAAATATTTTATGTTTTATGTGGAACATCTAGTGGTATCATGTAATCAGACACCTCTTTGTTATATCAAATAGTAAACATTTTTGTACCTCAATGAACTAATGAGACTGTCTAACTGCAGCCTTCCATCCCTATATGTCTCATTGTAAACCCATTAACTTTAATAATTATCTTTTGTTTGTACTTTATCCAAACTAATGTAAAAACGGAAAGAAGCACAGATTATCTTGATAAAGCATTTATATCATTGTATCATGCAGTATATTGAAACAGAAATTTCTGTTGATTGCCTTCCCATTACAGAAGCAATTCAATTACACATATCCTATTTCTCAATACATAATTACAGGCGTACTAGGAATATTTTCAAATGTTAGTAATTGTTCCTTGTTTCTTCTGTAGAGTAACCAGATCTGTCTGGTTGCACAAGGTTTTTTCTTCTTAGTAAGTAAACTCAGCTGGTTCATAATGGAATTTTCTATGTCCATGTTCATTATACCAGTATGCTGGTATTGCTCATGCTTCTTCTCCCAAGAAGCTCCATGATGAGTTAAACAATTTTTGAATAAAATTATTCTTAGCTTTAAAAGCATTCCTTTATGAAATGTTAATTTTGGAATATTTAAACAAAAACTGCCTGTGTAGAGAGTGCAAAAAATGTAACAAAAAAAGGTTGCAATGCCAATGTTCAAGTTTAACTTTACTGCATCAAAGCATACTAGACCGCAAATTGCAGTCACTTTTTTCTTTACAGAATGGGTAGGATATGCAATAAATTAAAGTACTCTGTATATCTGCTGTAGAGAAATACTTTTGTGTTAATTTGGTAGGATTAATTCTTTCTTGCCAAAAAATGCATTGTGCTGCAAAATGGATTGTATGCAACCAGATTATTACCATTACCGGTATTATTATTTTTGTTTTTTTATTTCGTATTCATTTTCTTTTATTTGTGGTGTTTGATGTCATTTATGTGCTTGAACACCTGAAAATGTAATATAAATAAGTAATTTTGTTTACTTTGCTCCATTAAGCTTTGTTGATATGTATTTCATTACCACTTTGACTCCATTTCCTTTTTTGATGGAGCCATGATGTAGGACAGTAGCTGTAATTACAGATCTTTACAGTTAATTAGTTCTGTCTTCTCTGTTTACAAGCAGTTCCTTTTTATCTAAAATGTGTTAGCCAGTGCCGTTTACAAGTTGCTCACCCTGTTACTAGAAGAAATCCTATCATCATGTGTTGGGGCATTTAGTTTGCTGAGCTGATTTATACAAAGAAAGAGTATATATGGCTATACCCAGATAATGAGGCCAAGTTCACCAAATGCTTCAGTATAGCAGGCTTGCAAGAAAGTCAATTTATTAATTTATTAACCAGATTATTTTAATGCAATTTCAAAGGTGGATAGAACCTATCCCAGCAACATAGAGTACAAGTCCGGAACGAGCCCTGGGCAAAGTGTCATTCTGTCACAAGGCACCCATCATATGGGCATGTCGTATACCTGGACAAATCCCACATGAACACTGGGACAATATGTATACTCCTCACAGACAGTGTATGGGTAAGAAAAGTAAATCCTGTGCTCAAGAACTATGAGCCACCATGCCGGTGTGCTTCAAGTACTTTTTTATATTTGCAGTTTTCTAATTATTACTAGAATTTCTTCTGACACTTTTTGTCAGGCTGTCTGAGCACTCCAATCCCTCAAAAATGCATATTTTAATCAATTTATCATTTCTTTAATAACTGTATAAATTTAGTTTTTACTTAAATAGGCTTTTTGAATGTTTTGAACATATTTGTGAACAGCAGTTTTGCACATTGTTTGGCACTGAAGGAGACTTTATTAAATGAGTATCTAGGTATTTGAAAGTGATTGTCTTCAACTAAACATTCATAATACAGAAATAGACCAACACCAAATTGTGCCCATTCTAATGAAACCTTAGTATCATAACATGTACAGTAGTTATATAGACAAACACCTTCTTCTTCTTCTTTTGGCTGCTTCCGTTAGGGGTTGCCACAGCGGATCGTCTTTTTCCATCTCTTTCTCTCCTCTGCATCTTGCTCTGTTACACCCATCACCTGCATGTCCTGTCTCACCATATCCATAAACCTTCGCTTAGGCCTTCCTCTTTTCCTCTTCCCTGGCAGCTCTATCCTTAGCATCCATCTCCCAATATACCCAGCATCTCTCCTCTGTACATATCCAAACCAACGCAATCTCGCCTCTCTGACTTTGTCTCCCAACCGTCCAACTTGAGCTGAACTTGTAATGTACTCATTTCTAATCCTATCCATCCTCGTCACACCCAGTGCAAATCTTAGCATCTTTAATTCTGTTACCTCCAGCTCTGTCTCCTGCTTTGTGGTCCATGCCACCGTCTCCAAACCATATAACATAGCTGGTCTCACTACCGTCCTGTAGACCTTCCCTTTCACTCTTCTCCACTCATTCCACCCTGCCTGCACTCTCTTTTTCACCTCTCTTCCACAATCCCCATTACTCTGTACTGTTGATCCCAAGTATTTAAACTCATCCACCTTCGCCAACTCTACTCCCTGCATCCTCATCATTCCACTGACCTCCCTCTCATTTACACAAATGTATTCTGTCTTGTTCCTACTGACCTTCATTCCTCTCCTCTCTAGAGCATATCTCCACCTCTCCAGGGTCTCCTCAACCTGCTCCCTACTATCGTTTCAGATCACAATGTCATCAGCAAACATCATAGTCCACAGGGACTCCTGTCTAACTTCATCTGTCAACCTGTCCATCACCATTGCAAATAAGAAAGGGCTCAGAGCCAATCCCTGATGTACAGTGCATCCAGAAAGTATTCACAGTGCATCACTTTTTCCACATTTTGTTATGTTACAGCCTTATTCCAAAATGGATTAAATTCATTTTTTTCCTCAGAATTCTACACACAACATCCCATAATGACTGTTCCTACTAATGTTTATGCACTACTGTTCTAGCGCCCATTATTGTAACGGGCTAAATGACTAGTATATATATAATATACAGTGGAACCTCGGTTTGCGAGCATAATTCGTTCCGGAAATATGCTCGTAGTCCAAAGCACTCGTATATCAAAATGAATTTCCCCATAAGAAATAATGGAAACACAGATGATTTGTTCCACAACCCAAAACTATTTATATAAAAATGATTAATACAAAATATAAAGTAAAAATACATAAAACAAATTAACCTGCAGATCCCGCTACAATAAATACCGCGCTGTTGCTGTTTCAAGCTGAATAAAGATGGTGTTGCTAAAGTACTGAGACTCAGCTTCGTGTTTTAGGGTGCAAGACGGGGACTCGCATGTCACAGCACACACACGCACACACGAGTGCGCGCGTGCACACACACGCGTGCGCGCACATACACACAGTCACAATGCTAATGCTGCAGTAAACAGTATACGCTCATACGGATGTTGACTATATGAGTGAGGCACGCCGACTCAGATGGAGAATAGGAGACGATTGCCCACAATCCCGCAGTGAGAGAGAGAGAAGAACCATCAGCTCAGTTGTGATCACATGACGCTCAGCAGACAAAGCGTATACATACTACTTGTACTGCAAGTCCTCGCTCGTTTATCAAGTCAAAATTTATTAAAAATTTTTGCTCGTCTTGCAAAACACTCGTAATCCAAGTTACTCGCAAACAGAGGTTCCACTGTATATGTATATTGTGTGCACAATTATTAGGCACGTTGTATTTTTGTATTTTTGGAATTAATTTTAATATGAAACAAATACAATGCCATCAGTCAGTCCAAAATGTTAATAAACCTGAAACCTGAATGTTATGCAAAGGAAATGTGAGTGTGAACATTATCAGGGGAATACACGTGTGTGCACAATTATTAGGCAACTATTAGTGTGCAGAATTATTATGCAGCTAAATCAAAAACTTTCATTTTCCCAATCTCCCTTGTTTATTTTCATCTGTTAAAGTGAGAATAATAAACAAACAACACATAATTTACAAATAAACATTTTCTGTTATGAAAAAAAAAAAATCAGTGACCAATATAGCCACCCTTCTTTTCAATAACAACAATAAGCCTTCCATTCATGGAACATGTTAGTTTCTTGATCTGTTGCCGATCAACTTTTTGTGCAGCAGCAACCACAGCCTCCCAGACACTGTTCAGAGAGGTGTACTGTTTTCACCTTGTTTAAGAAGGGCCCACAAGTTCTCAATAGGGTTTAGGTCAGGTGAAGAAGGGGGCCATGTCATTATTCTGTCATCTTTAAGGCCTTTACTTGCTAGCCACGCAGTGGAGTACTTTGATGCATGTGATGGAGCATGTCCTGCAGAAAGATGCTGACTTTTTCCTGTACCACTGCTTGAAGAAAGTGTCTTCTAAAAACTGGCAGTAGGTTGGGAGTAGAATTTGAGTCCATCTTCAACCCAAAAAGGTCCAACTAGCTCATCTTTAATAATACCAGCCCATACCAGTACCCCACCTCCTCCTTGCTGGCGTTTTGAGTTGAAGTGGAGCTCTGTGCCCATTATTGATCCAGCCATAGGCCTATCCATCTGCTCCGTCAAGAGTCACTCTCATCTCATCAATCCATAAAACCTTTGAAAAATCTGTCTTCAGATACTCCTTGGCCCAGTCTTGACGTTTCAGTTTATGTGTAGCCTATTGTTCAGTGGTGGTCAGGTTTCAGCTTTCCTTACCTTGGCCATGTCTCTGAGCACTGAACACCTTGTACTTCTAGGCACTACAGGTAGGTTGCAGTTCTGGAATGTGACAGCACTAGAGGATAACGGGTTCCTAGTTGCTTCACGTTCGATTCTTCTCAAATCTGTGGCAGTTAATTTACATCTTTTTTTTTCAACACGTTTCTTGCAACTCTGTTGACTATTTGCAACAAAACGCTTAATGGTTCTATGATCATGCCCCAATATCTTAGCAATTTGGAGAGTGCTACAACCCTCTGAAAGACTTTTTACAATTTTTGACTTTTCAGAGTCAGTTAAATCTCTTTTTTGGCCCATTTTGCCTAGGGAAAAGCAGCTGCCTAATAATTATGCACACCTTGATATAGGGTGTTGGTCTCCTTAAGCCACACCCTCCCTCATTACACAAATACATATCACCTGATATGCTTAAATCAAATAAGCATTCAAGTTTATACAGCTTACTGCTTACATTGCTTTTGGGCAAGTCCAGAATAAGACATTCAAGAAAATAGTTTGTGTAGGCTTCAAGTTGTCATTTATATAAACAAAATGAAAGAACATTACAGAATTATGGAGGTCAACAAATATTTATTTAATATTACACCTTTCATTGCTGACTTCCTTGTTTGTCGTACTGCTGTGATTGGAATTAAACTAAATCTGTAATGAGGTGGACCTAGACAAGGAATCAGGGGGTGAAAGTTAATTTCACCCTGACTACTGTAACAAAAGTTAGAAACAGAACATTTCAACTGCTTAGTATTCTGCATGGCAAAAAGAGCTTCATTTGGTTGGTTTTAGTAGCTTTTTCATTACAATAATTAATACCACACTTTTTAGAAGTGGCATTAAGGTAAACATTAAACAAGTCATTTGCCCTCAGACTGTATAATATCTTCTATGCGTGTGCCCTTTTTTCCCTTGCAAGTTATATATGACTTCTTCACAAGCCACTGTATTTCTTCTCCTTGTGTTTACACTGAAGTTTTTTACCAATTCACAGACCAAATGCTCTTTCAGGTTGATAGAAGAATCTTCGTTGTCCATGTGTGTGAATGCACCATGCTTAGTAACAAGTGATTACTGGATCTGTGTGCTCAATAACTTATTCTGTTAATAATGGTTAGTCTTTTGCTGTCTCGTAGTTTCCTCAGATGAAGCAGTTAATATGAACACTTCCTGAACTCATCAATCTTTTTTTTTTTTTTGGAGCACCACAGGAATCAGAGTCATTTATATGAAGATATAAATGTTAGTAGTTTAGTTAGACACTTGGGTAACATAACCAGCTATGGTTTGCCCAAGGCTTTGTCCCCAGTTCAAGCAGTTTACTTTAATGTAATATTTTTGTTGTCTTTTGAATACTTTTTATTAGTTTTGTCTTTTTTGTATTTATGTTACATGGTTTTTATTAACATTGTGCTTATTTGTGTTTCTACTATTGTGTATTATGTTAATTGTTAGTATAATATTAATTGGAGATATTTTAGTTTTAATTATTCATATGGCTTCCTTAAAGTTCAGGCTAAGGAGCCGTGACCATTTGATAATATAGCTGGGGTTCGCCCTATCTGTATAAAATGAGACATTGTGATTGTGATATATCTTTATATTTTATCATTTTGATCTTTGTGGATTTCCTCGATTTTGACCTCAGCTATCTTTCTTACTACTATTTTATTTGTTTTCTTGGTTTTGTTCACCTTTAGGTTTTGCCATTTAGGGCAAAACAATTTTTGCATGTTTTCTCATGCATGGCCTTGCTTTTCTTTAAAATATTGTTAACCTTAGATTTAATGATGATCCACCTTCCTCCTGTAATATTATTTCTTAGTATTTTTCAACTTTAAACACTTGTGCCTCACTTGGGCTTGTGAAGGCTGACACTTGCCTGTTGAAATTTTGGGTTAGGCTACATTTGGTGAGTCCTACCTTGGCGAGCCATACTTGTGTTCAGGGCTGGTCTGATTATTTTATGTGGCCTACACCCATTTATGTGCTTTGTTGTGCCAGGAAATCATAGCATAACCAAGGTTAATGTCATGGTATTGCAATGGGACCAAATGTCCTTCTGTAAACCTATTAGTACAGTTAGTACCCCTTACTTCAGAGCCGTGGCAGCTGATGAAAAAAATCAGTTGCACATATTTTTGGCGGGGCTGGGCAAACAGAAGCAACACTTATCTATTTTATAGTGCCTTTCACACCTATCTGTTATATACTGCCTTTCATATCTGTCTATCTGGTCATTCCACATGCTCTTATGGTCCTCATCATTGTGTCATTGCACATCTTAGCTTGTCAAGTACTAGGCCCATAGGACAAATCCAGGCTAAAATGTATTATACAAGTTTCACCATGCTGCCCAATGTGATGCTGGCTTTCCCATTTCTTCAGTGCTCCAAAACCTCAATCCGTGACATCCACAGTCCTCTTATTCTTCCCGTAACTTGCCCTATAGATGTGGAAGGAACAGGTGCACCTGCCACCCAAATTTTATACTACACCCGTGTCTAAATTGCCCAATCCTCTGCCAACTTTCCCAGTTCCTCGTTCTGCCAGAACATGCATCATAATGTCTGCATGTCTGTAATCTTCCAATAACACGGGCTTCTATCTGTCCTAGAACACATCCATAATATAAGTCCAATCCAAATCATATTCTGCCTCTACTAATATTGTGCCCAGTCCTTGGTCATTTCTTCTGTATTCCATAAATCTACATCATACAATCACTAGTCTTCTGATTTTTCTCAAGTATTGTATCTCAGTTTATCATCTACCACACCCACAAAGTCATTCCCACCCTAATTTTATTCTACACTTTGCTGCCAGTCTGCCCAGTCCTATGCAAGTTTGCATAACCCCCCATCCTCCCCCCACAAACACGACCTGTGTTAAACTACACCAGCAGGACAAGTCCAACCTAAATCTTATCCTGTCTTTTAAAATCAGGATGCCTTGAACATATATTTTGCCCTCATTTCCTTAAGGCCTGAAAATTTCTCAGTTACTTCCTTATTAAACTAAGTCATTTCACTAAGCCTGTCAAAAAACTTTAGCCTCATGCTATTGTCTAGATCAGTGTTTCCCAACCTTTTATTCTTTGGTGGCACACGTTTTGTTACCAAAAACATTCTCGGGCACATCACTACCTTAGTAACCACAAACATGTACAATATATATTTCATATATATGTGCTCAACTGCCCGAAAGGGCGGGTACTACCAGAGAAGCCGGTAAAAAAGCAGCTGTGAGTTCAAAAATTAGCGGTCACTGACACATTACTTAGTGAACACTTTGCTGGCATCTCCCAGCTGCTTCATCCCTTTACCCACCCCTCTGTGCCTCACAGGCAAATCATATGCTCACTATCCACTGGTCCTGGGAGATACACCCAGGCAGACTGGGAACGCATCGGAAGTCCTCAAAGTGCTATGTCTGCAACACAGTCATGACGGAACAGCTTTTATGCCAGCTTCTCCAGGTAGTCCTGCCTTCCTCAGACAGGTCTCAACCACCCAAGGAGGTTGTCCCTCTCACCTTCAGACTCAAGTACACTTACACTATTATTTCCACTGTACAAGTGGTTAGCTCTCACAGTACAGGACTGTGCTGCGGCACACTGGTTGAAAAACACTAGTCTAGATGACTGCGGCTACTTTCATGCCACTTGCGTTTATCAGAAAGATGTTTTAGGTCTCGTACCCCCATTGTTGTCCCCAGCGCTTCGGTACAGACGCTTTGAAACAGCAAACAGGAAAAGTAAGAAAAAGGCATTACCTACACCATATCCAATTACACAACAAAGTTTGTCATAACAAGAGAATGGAAAAAGTCAATGTGTAAGCTTGTCCATGATCACTTGTCTGCTGCTGAATTCTAAACTCAGATCGGTCTAGTACAAGCTCCTTTATCTTCTTTTTTTTCTTTAGTTATGTTAATGGTGGATGTGAACTATGAACCATTGACGTGACCATGAAATAGTCTTCGATTGTCCAATCACATTAGATTAAAAAAAACCTAAAACAGCACTAATTCACTGCCAATAAACGTGGGAGTCCGTGGAACAGAGAGTTGCGTCCCCAGAAAAATATGAAAACTACCAAAAGAGCAGCTTCAGGTCACCTGCTTGCCAGAAGATCAAAGACTTACATAGACTCTGATTTAGCCAGTCTCCTGCACTCAGGAAATATAGGTATTCACACAGAAATTAAACAAATACAAGTCAGAACCAATTTTTAATGGATGTTGACATGTACTAACATCAGGCTTTTTGTGCAAATAAACACATTTATTTCATGATTATTTCACATTACCTAATTAATTAGAGGTTTTTTTTTTTAATATTTGGGTGTGGGGTTGCCCCAGATTACCAACCGCCACTGCTTCAGTGTTTAATGTAATTTGTGCCTTTTACAGGACTCTTTTGAATCATATGGTATGGCAACATTGCTCCAATTGATTTCCAATATGCTTATCTCTTTGTAGCACACATCTCATTTTAAGCTTCTACAGTATGCCCAAAACTACAGCAAACCAAGAATTGCCTTACATTGTGAAGCACAAATTTAGCATTTTCCTAACCAGATACATAGAAGCCTTATATTGTATATTACAGTGTATTTTAAACTATACACCACAGATGTTAACTATTCACTTTTTACTAACAAAATGACATTTTCTTGGCTATTGCTCAGTGACCATGAAAATACTGAAATAAATAAAAATTTCCTTAAAATGCATACTAATAAAATGTGTACAAAAATGTTTATCCATAATGCATATGGCATAAAAGAAAATAAAATGCTTATCATAATTACAGGCTGTCATATTGTTAATTTTTTCCTGTAATCTTAGCAAGACTTTTTTTTAAAAGTAGTTTTCACAATTTCTCTTTTATTTTTCTTCAGTGCATCTGCTAAACATTAATAATTCTTGTGGTGTAATTATAAATATGGATTTCCATTTTAATAATGCAGTACTCATTTTTTTTACCAAAGCTTATACTGTATGACACACAGCAACAAATAATAAACACAGTAAGACAAGAAGACACAAGAATACGTGCTTAAAAGGATTATAAGTAAAAGAAATTTTGCTTTTATGCTAACAAGACTATTGCTAACTAAGCAGCAATTTCAAATTTGTCTTTATCCTTTCTATATCCAATTGAAAAGTTGAGGCACTTTAAACAAACACACTGTCAAAACTCAAACGGTATCTGTTTTAAATAAGTGGCAAAATAAAAAGGTCTGAATTCATTAAAGTAGCTTTTCTTGCTGTTTGTTTAATTGCACAGGATGACTTCTCTGATTCCTTTTTCTCAGTTTACTACTCCACTTTCTTTAACAAAAAACCCTAATACTCTAATTGCCTCTTGATCTCTTGTAAAACAACCTTTGACTTGCTTTGTTTACACTATGGGACTTCACTGCAAAAAAAAAAAAAAAAAAAGTGCACTAGCTCATTTACCATAATACCTTGTGTAAAGGAGCACTGAAACTAAATTACTGCAAAGTCTAGAATAGCAGGGGCTGAAATAATCGGTTTTTGTGATCTGTCAATTTACTGATCAACGATCGAGTCTTTTTACTGAAAATTTGCATATTTAGATAAGCGGCCAATCGTTTGGAGCATCTCTGCCAAAATTTTGTTTATGTACTATACTGCTAAATTAAATTAGGCAGAAATGTGCCCAGCTTTTCCCCTAGAATCTAAAATATCAAAGGCAATGAAGATAAGTTGAAAATAATTCAACAGGCTGGTGAAAAAGAACATGCCTGAGCAATATGTATGGCATGATTGAGTGATTTCTTGCTTAGGTGGCAGGAAAGGTCCAGTGCAGTAACTCACTAATTCTAAGTATTATGGAACACAGAGAAGCATATACAATACTTTCTGTTGAAAAATACATGAACAGCTAAAGAGTCAAAGGGATATTTGTAAGGATTTTTTTCCTGACATTCATGTATTTATCAGCTTGGTAAGTTTGTGTTTAATGATGTGGTCTAAAACCTTATTGATAAAGGGGTGTCAGCTAAAGATGCTTTGTCATTAATGTTGTATCCAATGGATTTGATAAGTTCCTGCTTGTTTTTGTTTCAGCTGTTGATCCGGAGTCTCCATTTCAACAATTACTGAGTTGGTCTAAAAGGGAAAAAAAAGTGTTGTATGAGTTCCTGAAAGTGAGCTCAATGATGGACTTTCTGCAGTAGACACAGATATATTGGATTTTAAATAGGATAGTAATGCAATGTTTACCCTTGGCATGGTTTACAGTATAGTAATTGGTACAGGCTGTGCTAGCTAGACACATATGATCTTATGAACTACCAATGAACTACCACTGCAGTAGTGAAATATCTCAATGAGTAGAGTATCTGACAAATTTAATTTTTGTTTTAAATTCATGCACCTTTAAATGGAATGGGGAGAATTAATGTTATTTGAAACATTAAGAAATAGCACTATGTTTCTGTTAAAAAATATCTACATTATTGCAGAACGAACTATAGAGATTTTTGAAGGGAATCACCGGACTAGCTCAAGTAGATTTGTGACTGTCAAACCAGATGTCTGTTGGACAAAAGGAAGAGGAGGGTGATGATAGGGGGCATATAGCATGAGGCAATGCTTTGTGGTTGTGAGGCTTAGCTAAAATAGCTGATGGAACAGATAGTTTTACTTTGCTGGCTGCTGAGGTCCACATCCTCATTTTTTCTGTCACCACTACAAAACATTGTGAAAAGTAATAAAAATCACTTTGCTTTTGGTGTAGCAGTTCTGGGTAACTTTAGCCTTTCATGGACAAAACACAATTCAATAGATAAAGGAAAACACTCATTAATAATTTGGTGCACTTAGCTCTGTGGCTAAGTGCATTGGCTTTTTTATGTAATTCCTTTTATTTTGAAACAAAATATCTCGGAACACTGCTCAGTCGAACAAATGAAAATCACAATGCAAGTACAATATTAATTCACGAAATGTTGTGTTCAACCTCCACTTGAATAAGTGAGCTATATGACAATAGAGCCCTGGTTCTTTGTATAGGATTAAACAACAAGTACTGTACAACAAAAAGTTGAGCACAGGCCTGGCAAGTTTAGTTTAGAATTGCGTTAATGAATTGTTGCCAAGTTATGGAAAAATTCAAAGCAATTCCTCTTACAAAATATTAGATTTTTTCCAATTTGGGATCATTTGAGATTAATCCAGTCGAGAAAAATACATCTCCATGCAAAAGGTATGGTGTAAGATATTTCATCTAATTTTTCATAACATGTTTTATCTCCTCTGGTATTACTCCAAATATTTCCTTTAAGATGTTAGAAGTGATTTTAAATCCAAGGCTCTCAGAGAGATATGCAAAAGTTGCCAAAAATATTTTGTGCAGGACATTTCCCAAAGCATGTGACTGACTGATGCAATTGTTTGCCCCTGTTTTAGACACTTTTACATGAGATGCATGTGATTGTTGAACATTTTTTTACGTGAAGTAGGGTATGCTTGGCACATATTGAACTGTAGAGAGTACAATGTATTTTTGAATTTTTGAATTCCGTTCCTTTTTGGAAATTTGTATTAGAGGGTAATTTCATTAAGGGGTAGTGTTTTTTTTATTTTTAATGCTTTGATATACTCTGAATATGTTGTTTAGCCCTTTGTCTACACTAGCCAATATCACTTCAAGGATACTGTACATACAGAAGAAAGTTGGGCAGGTTGCTTTCAACTAAGTTTCTGATTTGTATATAGAAGTAAAGTGTGTCCCTGAATGATTAAATTTAGAACCTGGTCCAATAAATGAAAATGCATTTTCAATACAGAAATCTCTCAATGCAACACATAACATAATAGATTGAATACTGCATAGGTTAAAGAAAGCTGAAATAAGTAATTATTATGTACAGATGCATAAAGAAGGCTAAAATAAGTAATTATTATATACAGAGGCAACAGATTAGAGCTTTGCATTGTGTTGTACATTGGTTTCATATCTTTAGGAAATTTTGAACCACTGGCTTGCTATATACAGAAAAGAAGATTTCAATTACAATTACCCTTCCATTGCTAGCTTAGTAGATATAAAACTGATGATTTCTACCAATTTCTATTGCTTTACTATGTAAAATTTTGTAGCCTAATATTAGAATTGAATTGTAGGTAGTACCAGGATGCCTTCTGCATTAGATCTTTAGATTTACGTTTTTTAATTTTTTTTTTTTTATTTATTTGAAGAAAATAACATTGCATACAATCAATGTTAAACTTATACAACAAATGAATTTATATTCAAACAACAAAGTTTTTTTTTTTTTGTTTTTTTTAAAAAAGAGAAAAATACAAAACCTTTGTCTTTTTAATGTGTGGGTATTTTGCATTCCATATAAATGAGGTTACAATTAAGTCTAACTTGTTTAAGGTGGATTTGTATATGAGGGTGCTCAGAAAGACATACAGGAGGTTTAGGAGGATTTTCATTTTGACAATATTGATTATCCTGGCTGAAGTAAGATGGAATGTGGTTCATCTGTTAACATCTTGTTTAATGCTTTCCATTATAGTGTTTAAAGAGCCCTTTATGTTTCATTTTAATAGATATTGCCACATTTTAAACTGTTTTGATGCAATCCAGTTATCCTACCTGGCCTGACATACCAGAGAATTCACTTGAGAAAGCATGCTTTTACTCAAATTAATTTTGAATCTGGAAATTTTATAATATTCTCCTAACACATTTAATCTTATTGGTATAGACAAAGGTGATTCTGAGATATAAGGCACTCTAAGTGTAAAGAGATTTTTTTGTTTAAGTCCTTCATTTATTATTCCCCTTTTTCTCTGACTGCTTCCAGTGAGGAGTAGCTAGTGGTTCGATAGCAGCTGGAAATCACTCTAGTGAAAGCCTAACTAGTTTAGAATCTTCTCTGGAAATATTACTTGTAATCCAGCAGTTTAGTTTTTGTAATTCCCGACTCTGGTTGCTACAAGAGAAGACTGCTGACTTTTACATTTCTAAAGTTCCTGTATAAATAAGGAGTGTTACATAACATTACACTATTAAATATTTTTTTTGTTTGACTCATAATACATGTTATTACTACTATTACATGTGTTATTGGGGGCTTTTTTACCTTTTCCCTTTTTTGACTTTGTTCATAGGAAAACTACTGTAGTTGTATTTTCTGCATAATCGATAACTCCATCTTAAATCAGTTTAAAACTTGCTGACACTTCTTTTAGCACCCTCATCTTCATTCCCAAACCAGTCTCTGTAGATGGTGTCTTTGATCTGTAGATGGTGTCTTTGAGGGTATTGGGTTGAAGAGATGTTTTAAAAGTTTTAGTTTTCAGATCAGATGTAATATTATGTACCAAAATGAGCATCTAAATAAACACTGGTCATGACTGCCCTTACTTAAAAGGTTACCTTAAACTACCTCTTTTGAGGAGAACACCATTTCTTTGACTTTGTGAACAAGTGAGAAAGAAGGTGGTGAAGTAGTGGTGGAAACCCTGCGATGGAGCTGAGTGAGTGGTGGTCAAGAACAACTTGGATCACTCCTGCTAAACAGCAGAGAGCATGAGCGATCGAATAATCCAGGGGTCCTATAGGTGCTGAGGGATGGTGGCAGGTTGAGGGATGGTGGCAGGTTGAGGGAATCAGGCTCAGCATGTCCCAGTGGATGGCAGTGGAACATGACCAGGGAATGAGATGAAAGAGGACTGCATTCACCAGTTTCTCATCCCTGCTGAATATACCTGGGAGATAGATGAGCGGGATGAGATGAGAGGGGGACAGAGAGCAACACTGAGGCTTGTAAAAAAGACTAATTCTGTTCTTGGTATTAATGGATTATTTATTGCATTTTTCTCACAAACACTGTTTTTATCGAACACTTATTTATTGCACAACACTTTATTTTGGACACTTGCCTGTTGATTAGAACAATATACACAAAGCATATTTGCATAGGCCTTTGTTGTTATGTGTCATCATTGCCCTAGCATCCCAGCCATGACTATTGATGTTCAGGTTCATGGACGTTATGCCAGCTTCAGGCAACCCAGTCATCACAATGCTTTATTTAATATTTCATCATAATGTATGAAAAATGTTATTTTTTTAGGAGGAACAAGTTATGGGGGCAATCAAGGTCACAATTTGAGTCAGTATTGAGATCTGCAGTCATAAAATTGCTACACCAAACTTTCTACACCGTTAGCAAAAGATACTCCTTAAGAGTAAAAGTGATTGCAGAAATGTCTGTGAAAACTGTGTGCCATGATAAAATCAGTGAACCCCCGATTCTCTAAAGAATCCCAAATGCAAGAATGGCAATCAGTTTCTATTCCCTCCGATCTTTGGAGGAATGAAAAATGATGGAGGATGGGAGCGTCCTGGTAAAGTTTTCATTTAATGAAATAAATATATTTGTACTAAAATTATCCAATTTATTAAAACTAAAATTGAATTTTAATTGTTATATCATTTAAATCCAAAATGTCTTTGAGTTGTTGAACTTATAAGTAAAAACAATATCGGAGTGGAAAGGTTTAAATGAAGTAAATTGGAAACAAAACATTCATAAAATGGTAAATTCAAAATAGTTAATCAAATATCTCTTTATAAACAACATTTTGAGTAAAGATGGTTTGCTGTCCTTGAATTAGTTCTCCCTGGTATGTAGTAGTTAAAACCTTTAAAACTCTTGAAAAGGTAACATAAAGTTGTCCATGTGCAAATACAGGCTCAGATAGGTAAATGTCTACTTTGTCCATAGTTTGTCCTTGGGATTTGTTGATTGTCATGGCAAATGCATCCTTAATGGAAACTGCCATCATTTTAGTTTAAAGGGTAATTCCAGGTTAGAACTTGTAAGGTCAATTCTGGGAATTAAAACAGTATTGGTAGTATGGGATCCCGTAAGCACTTGTGTCTCAATAACATTTTCTGTCATGGTGTTCACGACTAACCGTGTACCATTGCATAAACCTGGTTTAGTATTAAGGTATCTTAATAGCATGACTATTGTCCCTACTTTAAGGTTAAGATTGTATTGTGGTAATCCGGCCGGGTTAATAGTGTTTAAATATTCTAATGGGAAATGAAGATGCTCAGTTTCGTCTTTAGAATCAACACTGTTAGTACTTAGAAAGACGCGTCTTTCTCCAGGAAGTAATGCAATCACTTGGTTATTTATGTGATCAACGTCAATATTCTTTGGACATAATATAGCCCGGTGCGTCAAAAGTGGTGTCTGGTCTAATGATATTGCTTAACCAAAAACCTCTGTTACCAAGTCGTCGCAGATAAAGGTGTGAGGAATTTGAATAATATCTGGGTGAAGTTCAAACACATTGGTAAGTTTTCCATTTCCTAGTTGCAACAACCAATTGGTATGTTCTGTTGTCTTGTTTGCACGCCTATATGATACCTGAGCGGTTTCTTTTTGGATCCGTGCCTTTTTTGCATCTGGTGTTTCAGAAGCGTGTTGTAGGCGCCTTCGTTGATTGTTTTTATCCGTACGGGCTCATTTTTGTATTTCTAATCCTTGAGCTCTTTCTTTTTGGAGCTGTGACTCCTTTGCTTCTGCTGTTTCAGAGGCGTGTTGTAGGCGTCTTCGTTCATTGTTTTTATCCATACGGGCTCGTTTTTGTATTTCCGTTAGGTGAGCTCTTTCTTTTTGGAGCCGTGACTTCTTTGCTTCTGGTGTTTCTGAAGCATGTTGTAGGAGCCTCCGTTTATTGTTTTTATCCATGCGGTCTCGTTTTTGTTTTTCTGTGGCTGTGTCGTTAAGTAGAACTCGTTTACTGTTAGGAATCATAATTCAACTTACTCTTAGTACTGAATTACTATTATGTGATTCAAATATGCCACACTGACTGCTGGCACAGTGGATTAGAGCAAGTTTAGTTTACAGGTTGTGTTGTTTGGGCGCCACCTACTAACTCTGGGAAGCCGTTGGGTTTGACTCTGGGGCGCTGAGGCGCTGTGCACTTGCGCCTCGGTGCGTCCTGCGTCCATGCATATAATTATACAACTGTGGTTTAGTAATATAGAGCATATATAATGTCTGTTTTTTTGTCTCCCAAGGTATAGAATGAGACAACAAAGTGTTGGTTGTTTTTGCTTTTGTTATAGTTGAGCTGCTAAGAAAAAAAAATAATCTTCTAGCTCATAGCTTTTGTTTTTGGTTCAGTAAATCCAACATTTTAAATGTAACACACCATTTGTTGTTTTATGACTGATCATTTATGTTAGGTATAGTGCCTAGAGGGGGCTGGGCGGTCTCATGGCCTGGAACCCCTGCAGATTTTATTTTTTCTCCAGCCATCTGGAGTTTTTTTGTTTTTTCTGTCCTCCCTGGCCATTGGACCTTACTTTTATTCTATGTTAATTAGTGTTCTTTTATTTTAATTCTTACTTTGTCTTTTTTCTCTTTCTTCATCATGTAAAGCACTTTGAGCTACATTATTTGTATGAAAATGTGCTATATAAATAAATGTTGTTGTTGTTATTCTATTGTACATATTACTTGATCCTCTCATTCTAGTTTTTTAAAAGTGAGTAATTGCAGGAGCTGAACATGTTTAACATGTTGAATAATTAACATGGGTGATAAACGATAGTACTCACAGCCTTCATTTTTAATTGAACTTCCTAATCATATTCAAAAATCAAATATTCAAATGTGGGTGAATAATGTAGAAGTATCCAGTCCAAGTATCTGTTTCATATTCTCTGTATTTTAAGTATACGAAGTCCACTTTTACTCCATCTGTCCAAAACACTTCATTTTTCATTTGTTTTACAACTTTCAGCATGTGGTCTACAAATCCCTTGGTGTGTTATTTGATAATGAAAAGATTAAGTTCATGACATAAAAACTCTGATTTCCTCTGTGAATAGTCCACACAATGTGGTAGGCAAGACATGATGTTTTTGTCTAATTTGTTGTTCTTCAGAAATGTCCTGTCATGTCATTTTCTACCCAGCTTAATCCTGAACAAGGTCATGGGGATGCTGGAGCCTATCCCAGCTAGCCTAGGGTACAAGGCAAGAACAAACCCATGACAGAGCACTAGTCCATCACAGGACACACACTTACAAACCAAACACACAAGGGAGGAAATCAGAGCAACCAGAGGAAACCCGCACAGATACTGGGAGAACATGCAAACCCTATGCAGGGAGTACCC
Source organism: Erpetoichthys calabaricus (assembly GCF_900747795.2). NCBI lineage: Eukaryota > Metazoa > Chordata > Cladistia > Polypteriformes > Polypteridae > Erpetoichthys > Erpetoichthys calabaricus. The sequence goes on along the minus strand of NC_041398.2, from coordinate 142,755,978 downwards.
GGGACACACAGAGTTTAGTGGGCTTATACGGTAACAGTCTGGTACAAAAGATCCCCACTCCATTTAGATGACTCACAGAAATAAGAAACATTTTGTTACTCTGTCATTGTAGGAGAAGGAAATGAAACGTTAAAAATTCAGGACTTTAAAATAAAGTTTTGTTAAGCAGCAGGGTTGCACTACATCGTATGGTTTTGTGATCCTATTAGAAATGAGGCAGATTTGTCTTTCAGTATAGAACATTTTGTTAAAAACCTTTGCCCTAAGTCATGCATTGTATTCTTCCATGCAAACTCCAAGAATTAACAATAAGAAAGCGTGAACAAGAGTGTTTATTATACTTGTATGGATATGTATGCACCTATCATACATAACCACATTACAGTATACTAATAGAATAATGGAGTAATTTCTGAGTCATTATTGAGAAAAAGAAGATAAGTTGTGGTGAATTAGGTACAATTTATTGCCATTGACACCTGTGGTACACCACCATATGGCTCTGAAATGTATTTTCTGACAAAAATTAAAGTGAAATAAGATTAAAAAAAAAAAAAATCTTTATGTAATGTTGTTTTGATATCTAGGTAAATGGTTATGTTGTGCTATAATTGTATTGAGTGTCTTGGAAGCCTATGGAAATTACTGTATATAATAATTCTTAACTTGATTACTGTTTAGATTGGTTGCCATGGACATTTTCTGTGTTTTGTGTAAATGTTTTCTTTACTATTTCCTAAGATATTTTTAATCAAAGAAGACTTCTACCATCAAATTATATGTTGACCTCTTTTGTAGGTTGCTTTCAATAAAAGCATCTGCTAAGTAAATAAATGTAAATATAAAGTTCGTCATACATAAACTACTGGTCAGAAGTTTTAGAATGTTCTGATTTTTCCAGTTTTTTATTCAGATTTAAGCAGTTTAAGTCAAGTAAATAACCAGAAATCCACAGGTAAGCCGTAAACTGCCAGAGGATAAAAAAAGGGTCACATAACCAAAAACTGAAAAATGAGTTATATTAAAATACCTTTTTCAGGGAACACATAATAGATTAACAGTGATAAATGTTAATTAGGTCTTGAAAACTGATGTAAACAATTCACAACATTTTCCTGACTACTTACATATCTTCTGTATAAAAGCAGTGTTGGAACAAACTGTGTTGCTACACCCATTAAAGCATTATTTTAATAATATTGTGCTGTATATTGTTATCATAATGGTGAGAAAAAGGGCAATTAACAAAGGAAGACTGACAGACCATTGTACAGTAATCCCTCGCTATATCGCGCTTCGCCTTTCGCGGCTTCACTCCATCGCGGATTTTATATGTAAGCATATTTAAATATATATCGCAGATTATTTGGCTGCTTCGCGGGTTTCTGCGGACAAAGGGTCTTTTAGTTTCTGGTACATGCTTCCTCAGTTGGTTTGCCCAGTTGATTTCATACAAGGGACGCTATTGGCAGATGGCTGAGAATCTACCCAACTTGCTTTCTCTCTCTCTCTCTCTCTCTTGCGCTGACGTAGGGGGGGTGTGAGCAGGGGGGCTGTTCGCACACCTAGACGATACGGACGCTCGTCTAAAAATGCCGAAAGATTATCTTCACGTTTGCTATCTTTTGTGCAGCTGCTTCCTGAAACGACATGCTGAACGGTGCTTCGCATACTTAAAAGCACGAAGGGCACGTATTGATTTTTTTATCTGTCTCTCTCTCTCTCTCTCTCTCTATCTCTCTCTCTGCTCCTGACGGAGGGGGTGTGAGCTGCCGCCTTCAACAGCTTTGTGCCGTGGTGCTTCGCATACTTAAAAGCCAAACAGCACTATTGATTTGTTTGCTCCTTTGAAGAGGAAGATATGTTTGCATTCTTTTAATTGTGAGACTGAACTGTCATCTCTGTCTTGTCATGGAGCACAGTTTAAACTTTTGAAAAAGAGACAAATGTTTGTTTGCAGTGTTTGAATAACGTTCCTGTCTCTCTACAACCTCCTGTGTTTCTGCGCAAATCTGTGACCCAAGCATTACAATATAAAAATAACCATATAAACATATGGTTTCTACTTCGTGGATTTTCTTATTTCGCGGTTGGCTCTGGAACGCAACCCCCGCGATGGAGGAGGGATTACTGTAACTCAAAAGTGTAGGTATTTCCTTTAGAGAACCCGCAGAGAAAGCCAAAATGTCAGTGAGTGCAGTTTCCTACACAATCAAAAGGAAGTTGTAAGTTGGTAGACCCCAAAACCACAATAGAATCAGAAGACATACAGTACTGTGCAAAAGTTTTAGGCAGGTGCGAAAAAATGCTGTAAACAAAGAATGCTTTCAAAAATGGAAGTGTTAATCATTTATTTTCATCAATCAACAAAATGCAGTGAATGAACAAAAGAGAAATCTAAATCAAATCAATATTTGGTGTGACCACCCTTTGCCTTCAAAACAGCATCAATTCTTCTAGGTACACTTGCACACAGTTTTTGAAGGAACTCGGTTGGTAGGTTGTTCCAAACATCTTGGAGAACCAACCACAGATCTTCTGTGGATGTAGGCTTCCTCACATCCTTCTGTCTCTTCATGTAATCCCAGACACACTCTGTGATGTTGAGATCAGGGCTCTGTGGGGGCCATACCATCACTTCCAGGACTTCTTATTCTTCTTTACGCTGAAGATAGTTCTTAATGACTTTGGCTGTATGTTTGGGGTCGTTGTCCTGCTGCAGAATAAATTTGGGGCCAATCATACGCCTCCCTGATGGTATTGCATGATGGATAAGTATCTGTCTGTATTTTTCAGCATTGAGAACACCATTAATCCTGACCAAATCTCCAACTCCATTTGCAGAAATGCAGCCCCAAACGTTCAAGGAACCTCCATCATGCTTCACTGTTGCCTGCAGACATTCATTATTGTACCGCTTTCCAGCCCTTCGACAAACAAACTGCCTTCTGCTACAGCCAAATATTTCAAATTTTGACTCATCAGTCCAGAGCACCTGCTGCCATTTTTCTGCACCCCAGTTCCTATGTTTTCGTGCATACTTGTTTCCACGTCGGAGGTGTGGCTTTTTGGCTGGAACTCTTCCATGAAGACCACTTCTGGCCAGACTTCTCTGGACAATAGTTGGGTGTACCTGGGTCCCACTGGTTTCTGCCAGTTCTGAGCTGATGGCAGTTCTGGACATCTTCCAATTTCGAAGGGTAATAAGCTTGATGTGTCTTTCATCTGCTGCACTAAGTTTCCTTGGCCGACCACTGCGTCTACGATCCTCAACGTTGCCCGTTTCTTTGTGCTTCTTCAAAAGAGCTTGAACAGCACATCTTGAAACCCCAGTCTGCTTTGAAATCTTTGTCTGGGAGAGACCTTGCTGATGCAGTATAACTGCCTTGTTGCTGTGCTCAATCTTGCCATGACATGAAACTGTCTTCCACAACCTCACCTTGGTAACAGAGTTTGGCTGTTCCTCACCCAGTTTTAAGCCTCCTACACAGCTGTTTCTGTTTCAGTTAATGACTGTGTTTCAACCTACATTTGACATTGATGGTCATTGGCACCTGTTTGGTATAATTGGTTGATCATACACCTGACTATAATCGTACAAAATCCCTGACTTTGTGCAAGTGTACCTATAAGAATTGATGCTGGTTTGAAGGCAAAAGGTAGTAACACCAAATATAGATTTGATTTAGATTTTTCTTTTGTTCGCTCACTTTGCATTTTGTAAATTGATAACAATAAACAATCATTATTTATATTTCTGAAAGCATTCTTTGTTTACAGCATTTTTTCACACCTGCCTAAAACTTTTGCATAGTACTGTATTTCTGAGATTCAACAGCTTGCATTCCAGGCACCTCATACCTCATAGAACAATATCTTCAAGCACAGCTTAGTAGCTATGCAATATCCAAATCTCCAATTTTTTATTTATTTACTAGGGGGCTTTGCCCAGTACTCGCTTCACTCGCCCACCCCCCAATCCCCCCACCTAGAGGTGCGCTTCACACTCGCCACTTTGCATCTCTGCTGCTCGCGTTGTGAAGGGGGTGGGGGCTGAACGCATGCTAAGGAGATGCGGATGGATCAGCTGCTGCTAACCAGCTTTTTGTTCTGCATATCTTGCTGTGCGTCGATCATTTAAAAGCCTGTACAGCAGCTACTGCTGCCATACTGCGTGATCTGCATGTCGCGTTGCGCGATGATCATTTAAAAGCCTGTACAGCAGTTGTCCTTTAAGCCAGCAGCTGCTGTTCCCGTGCTGTGTGATCTGCAGGTTGTGCTGCACGTCGATCATTTAAAACCTGTACATCAGCTGTCCTTTTGTCTCACTTCCTTGTCTCATGGGACGTTAAAGTGTCTCCGAGAAATTGATTGTAAGTAGAGTGTGATGTGCAAGTAGTCTCGCAGGACTTCAAAGTGTCTCTCCGAGATTTTTTTATATAATAGATTTATTTATTTATGAAGAAGAAAAAAATTGGACCGCGTTTTCCCTCGTCCGGACGTGGGTCACCGGGGCCCCCCTCTGGAGCCAGTCCTGGAGGTGGGGCTCGACAGCGAGCGCCTGGTGACTGGGCCTGCACCCATGGGGCTCGGCTGGGTACAGCCCGGAGGCAACGTGGGTCCCCCTTCCCATGGGCTCACCAGCTACGGGAGGGGCTAAGGCGGTCGGGTGCAGTGTGAGTTCGGTGGTGGCTGAAGGCGGGGACCTTGGCGGTCCTATCCTCGGCTACAGAAACTGACGTGGAATGTCACCTTTCTGAAGGGGAAGGAGCCTGAGCTAGTGCGCGAGGTTGAGAGGTTCCGGCTAGATATAGTCAGGCTCACCTCGATGCACAGTTTGGACTCTGGAACCAATCTCCTTGAAAAGGGCTGAACTCTCTACGACTCTGGAGTTGCCCCCGGTGAGAGGCACCGAGTGGGTGTGGGCATACTTATTGCCCCCCGACTTGGAGCCTGTTCATTGGGGTTTACCCCGGTGGAAGAGAGGGTAGCCTCCCTCCACCTTTGGGTGGGGGGGACGGGTACTAACTGTTGTTTGTGCGTATGTGCCGAACAGCAGTTTGGAATACCCACCCTTTTTAGAGTCCCTGGAGGAGGTGCTAGAGGGCATACCTTCTGGGGATTCCCTCGTACTGCTGGGAGACTTCAATGCTCACGTGGGCAATGACAGTGAGACCTGGAAGGGCGTTATTGGGAGGAATGCCCCCCCCCCCCCCCCGATCTGAACCCATGCGGTGTTTTGTTATTGGACTTCTGTGCTTGTCACGGATTGTCCATAACGAACATCATATTCAAGCATAGGGGTGTTCATATGTGCACTTGGCACCAGGACACCCTAGGCCTTAGTTCGATGATTGACTTTGGGGTCGTGTCGTCGGACTTGCGGCCACATGTCTTGGACACTCGGGTGAAGAGAGGGGCGGAGCTGTCAACTGATCACTACCTGGTGGTGAGTTGGCTTCGATGGTGGGGGACGATGCCGGTCAGGCCTGGTAGGCCCAAACGTGTTGTGAGGGTCTGCTGGGAACATCTGGCAGAGCCCCCTGTCAGAAGTAGCTTCAACTCCCACCTCCAGCAGAACTTCGACCACTTCCCGAGGGAGGTGGGGGACATGGAGTTCGAATGGGCCATGTTCTGTCCCTTTATTGTTGAGGCGGCTGACCGGAGCTGTGGCCGTAAGGTGATCGGTGCCTGTCATGGTGGCAATCCCCGAACCCAGCGGTGAGGGATGCCGTCAAGCTGAAGAAGGAGTCCTACAGGACCCTTTTGTCCTGTGGGACTCTGGAGGCAGCTAATAGGTACCGGCAGGCCAAGCGGAATGCGGCTTCGGTGGTTGCTGAGGCAAAAACTCGGGTGTGGGAGGAGTTTGGGGAAACCATGGAGAACGAATTTCAGACTGCTTTGAGGAGATTCTGGTCCACCGTCCAGCATCTCAGGAAGGGGAAGCAGTGCAGTGTCAACACTGTATATGGTGTGCTACTGACCTCGACTCGGAACATTGTGGGTCAGTGGGGGGAGTACTTCAAAGACCTCCTCAATCCCACTAACATGCCTTCCAATGAGGAAGCAGAGCCTGGGGACTCGGAGGTGGGCTCCCCCATCTCTGGGACTGAGGTCACCGAGGTGGTCAAAAAACTCCTTGGTGGCAGGGCCCCGGGGGTGGATGAGATACGCCCGGAGTTCCTCAAGGCTCTGGATGTTGTAGGACTGTCTTGGTTGACACGCCTCTGCAACATCACATGGACATCGGGGACAGTGCCTCTGTATTGGCAGACCGGGGTGGTTGTCCCCCTCTTTAAGAATGGGGACCGGAGGGTGTGTTCCAACTATAGAGGGATCACACTCCTCAGCCTCCCTGGAAAAGTCTATTTGGGGGTCCTAGAGAGGAGGGTCCGTCAGATAGTCGAACCTCGGATTCAGGAGGAACAGTGTGGTTTTCGTCCTGGTCGCGGAACAGTGGACCAGCTCTACACCCTTATCAGGGTCCTGGGGGGTGCATGGGAGTTTGCCCAACTAGTCTACATGTGTTTTGTGGACTTGGAAAAGGCGTTCGACCGTGTCCCTCGGGGAATCCGGTGGGGGTGCTCCGGGAGTATGGGTTACCGGACCCCCTGATAAGGGCTGTTCGGTCCCTGTACAACCGGTGTCAGAGCTTGGTCCGCATTGCCGGCAGTAAGTTGAACCTGTTTCCAGTGAGAGTTGGACTCCGCCAGGGCTGCCCTTTGTCACAGATTCTGTTCATAAGTTTTATGGACAGAATTTCTAGGCACAGCCAGGGCATTTAGGGGGTCCAGTTTGGTAGACTCAGGATTGGGTCACTGCTTTTTGCAGATGATGTTGTCCTGTTTGCTTCATCAGGCCGTGATCTTCAGCTCTCTCTGGATCGGTTCGCAGCTGAGTGTGAAGCGGCTGGGATGGGAATCAGAATCTCCAAATCCGAGACCATGGTCCTCATCCGGAAAAGGGTGGAGTGCCCTCTCAGGGTTGGGGGCGAGATCCTGCCCAAAGTGGAGGAGTTCAAGTATCACAGGGTCTTGTTCATGAGTGAGGGAAGAATGGAGCGTGAGATCGACAGGCTGATCGGTGCGTCGTCCACAGTGATGCAGGCTCTGTATCGGTCTGTCGTGGTGAAAAAGGAGATGAGCCGTAAGGCAAAGCTCTCAATTTACCAGTCGATCTGCGTTTCTATCCTCACCTGTTGTCATGAGCTATGGGTAATGACCGAAAGAACGAGATTGTGAATACAAGCGGCTGAAATGAGTTTCCTCCGCAGGGTGTCTGGGCTTTCCCTTAAAGATAGAGTGAGAAGCTCAGTCATCCGGGAGGGGCTCAGATTAGAGCCGCTGCTCCTCCGCATCGAGAGGAGTCAGATGAGGTGGCTCAGGCATCTGATCAGTTTGCCTCCTAAACGCCTCCCTGGTGAGGTGTTCTGGGCACGTCTAACCGGGAGGAGGCCCAGGGGAAGACCCAGGACACGCTGGAGGGACTTTGTCTCCTGGCTGGCCTGGGAACAGCTCGCGATTCCCCCGGAAGAGCTAGAAGAAGTGGCCGGGGAGAGGGTAGTTTGGGCATCTCTGCTCAAGCTGCTGCCCCCGCGACCCGATCTTGGATTAAGTGGAAGAGGATGGATGGATGGATGGATTTATTTATTTGTTTGTTTGTTTGTTCAATGCTTTAATTTCAGAGTACATCTTGACTGACAGTGGTTCCTGGCCCAAGCAATCCTCATTTTTTTATTTTGCAATTTTGGCTTTCTTAACACCACTAGACCTGTCAAACCTGCAGCTCTAAATCTTCACTTCTCAATTCTGAGACTTGCTTATTTTGACCACATTCCTTTGAGATGCATGAGCCCTGTTCAGTTGTTTTCTTGTCACAGACTTTCAGGGATATTTATCCTTATGTCATTATTTCTATATAGTGCTCTTCATAATGTTTGGGACATGAACTCATTTTCCTTGATTTACCCCTCTGCTCCAGTTTAAAGTTACAAATTAAACAATTCATACATGATTAAAGTGCATGTTACAGACTTTAATTTAAGGGTATTTGAATGCAAACAAAATATAATCTTCAACAGTCTTAAAATATTAAGAGAGTAAACCCAGGGAATGGTGTGAAAGAGTGGTCCTGGATTAGCATAGTAAACCCTAACGCAATAATAATAACAATAAACCAAGGGTATGATGTTAAACAGTCTCCTTTAGAATAGTAAAAAAAAAAAAAACTACTTTGGTTTCTTCCACACATATGCCTACAATCTATATATATAATTCACTAAGCCGCCGACAAGTATACACCCATGGAAAGCACGCAAGACAGCCACGCCCACCAACTCTAAGACCACTGGATACGACGACAACTCGCAGAGCCATGCCCACCAACTCGGATGCAACGCCTCGGAAAACACGCCGTCATTTATGTTCGTCTGTGCTACAGTCCACATGCACCTCTGAGCCACGTTGACTTTTCGGTTACGACGCACAACCGCGTGCATCATCGCAAACTGTTTTACACGCTACATACAGTAATTCGCATCCGCGACAAACATGCGTCTTCTTAGATGGTCCTGCAGGAACACGGAAAACGTTTCCCCGCCCACCAACACTCTTTATTCCCCGGCCCGCGTCCACAGCATCTGTGACAAACATGCGTCTTCTTAGATGGTCCTGCAGGAACACGGAAAACGTTTCCCCGCCCACCAACACTCCTTATTCCCCGGCCTGCGTCCACCACATCCGCGACAAACATGCGTCTTCTTAGATGGTCCTGCAGGAACACGGACAACGTTTCCCCGCCCACCAACACTCCTTATTCCCCAGCCCGCGTCCACCCTCGCTCTCTAGGCATTCACACTGCCTGCTCATGTGCCCGGACGCAACAACTCACCGACCACCCTGTAAGTCGCTTTCGTCTGTGCTAGGAGTCCACATGCACCTCTGAGCCACGTTGACTTTTCATTATTCTTTTCGGTTACGACACCCTACCGCGTCCACCATCGAAAACCATGGGAAAGGAACAACGAAGCCCCGCCCAGAAACTCTACCCCTCCTCCTACGTGATAGGGAACACACCTCAGAGCACTGCCCGCCAACTCAAACAGCTCATCAAACACATACTCACTCGCTTTGGTCTGTACTGCGGTCCAAATCCAGCTGTGAGCCATGTTGACTGTTCATTTGCCCTCCATGGCTACCACTTCAAATGTATTTCATGGAAACAACACTTCTTTCAATGTTATAGAAATTCCTGCATCAGGTAACTGTTTGTTTCTATCAGTCGGGTTTTTCTGGAAAAATGTCATTGACGAAACTGTTGCTCTCAAACTTCACAACATGGCTGTTGGCTTTGTTTGCCAACATTGGGATAACTTCGGCGATGTGGTGTCCGTTGTTGTTAGTCACAGAGGCATTGTTATACAGTCTGCTCAACAATACGCTGACTACATGAATACGTCCAGAGTTCCATCTTTTCATTCACTTACTGTTGTATCCTCAGACCAACCCCTTTTAGACAACTGTATCTTTCCGGAAGTGTTTAGCATTCAATAAATAATTATGTGTGAGATTGAGCATTAACAGGTTTGTGATGCCCTTAGATGTCCCGTACTGCACGCGCGCTACACTGAATGGATCAACGTGTGTCTACCCAGTGCAGAGAGGCATGGGTAAGCCGTTGAATGCCATTTGTGCTGGAAACCGGGGCTTGCATTTGTTCCCCACGAACGAGGAATTCCCAATAAGTGCGGGTCATACGCTCGCACTGATTACGTCCCTGCCCTTTGTACACACCCCCCCCCCCCACTACTACCATGGTCGGGTGACACAAAACACAGCGTCAATCCAGCTTTAAGCTGCGTTGACTGTTCATTTGTCTTCTATGGCCACCGCTTCAAATGTATTTCATGGAAACAACACTTCTTTCAATGTTATACAGATTCCTGCATCAGGTAACTGCACGCGCGCTACACTGAATGGATCAACGTGTGTCTACCCTGCGCAGAGAGGCGTGAGTAAGCCGATGAACCCCATTCGTGCTGGAAACCGGGGCTTGCAAATGAGGAATTCCCAGTAAGTGCGGGTCATATACTCGCACTGATTACGTCCCTGCCCTTTGTACACACAACCCCCCCCTCGCTACTACCATGGTCGGGTGACTTGGTGGATTATATATAGAAAAGCAGCCAGAACCGCAAAGAACAATGAAAAGTCTACGTGACTCACAGGTGCATGTGGACTGTGCAAAGACGAAAACGACTCAGGTGACGAGTTGGGGGTGGGCACATGAGCAGGCAGTGCATACTGAACGAGAAATCAGCAGACTAGCATGACGGAGGGGGCGGAATGGGTGTCCTTCCCCTCTCCTCCCGTTCCGCCCCCTCGCACCCAAGTGCCGTCCACCCCCGTCCCTCGCTCTGGGAGGAGAAGGCGCGACTGCGGTCCTCCAGTTTTCAGTCACGGACAATTGTATGTTGGTTTGTACCGTGCATTGTTACAATGTTACTTTTCTTGTTGGTTTATTAAATTACAGATTTTTCAAATGTTAATTTTTTCACTGTGCTTAAAAATCATTAAAAAAGCGGCCTGATTATGCGGCGTATGGTACGCCGCGGGTTGGCTAGTTGTAATTAAAACATAAACAAAAAGTGTCTGAGAAGACAGAAGGATGTATATAGTGGGGCAAAAAAGTATTTAGTCAGCCACCAATTGTGCAAGTTCTCCCACTTAAAAAGATGAGAGAGGCCTGAAATTTTCATCATAGGTATACCTCAACTATGAGAGACAAAATGAGAAAAAAAAATCCAGAAAATCACATTGTCTGATTTTTGAAGAATTTATTTGCAAATTATGGTGGAAAAAAAGTATTTGGTCAATAAAAAAAGTTCATCTCAATACTTTGTTATATACCCTTTGTTGGCAATGACAGAGGTCAAATGTTTTCTGTAAGTCTTCACAAGGTTTTCACACACTGTTGCTAGTATTTTGGCCCATTTCTCCATGCAGATCTCCTCTAGAGCAGTGATGTTTTGAGCCTGTCGCTGGGCAACACGGACTTTCAACTCCCTCCAAAGATTTTCTATGGGGTTGAGATCTGGAGACTGGCTAGGCCACTCCAGGACCTTGAAATGCTTCTTACGAAGCCAGTCCTTCGTTACCCGGGCGGTGTGTTTGGGATCATTTTCATGCTGAAAGACCCAGCCACATTTCATCTTCAATGCCCTTGCTGATGGAAGGTAGTTTTAACTCAAAATCTGACGATACATGGCCCCATTCATTCCTTCCTTTACACGGATCAGTCGTCCTGGCCCCTTTGCAGAAAAACAGCCCCAAAGTATGATGTTTCCACCCCCATGCTTTACAGTAGGTATGGTGTTCTTTGGATGCAACTCAGCATTCTTTCTTCTCCAAACAGGACGAACAGAGTTATTACCAAAAAGTTCTATTTTGGTTTCATCTGACCATATGACATTCTCGCAGTCCTCTTCTGGATCATCCAAATGCTCTCTAGCAAACTTCAGACGGGCCTGCACATGTACTGGCTTAAGCAGGGGGACACGTCTGGCACTGCAGGATTTGAGTCCCTGGCAGCGTAGTGTGTTACTGATGGTAGCCTTTGTTACTTTGGTCCCAGCTCTCTGCAGGTCATTCACTAGGTCCCCCCGTGTGGTTCTGGGATTTTTGCTCACCGTTCTTGCGTGGAGCCCCAGATTGAGGGAGATTATCAGTGGTCTTGTATGTCTTCCATTTTCTAATAATTGCAGCCACAGTTGATTTCTTCACACCAAGCTGCTTACCTATTGCAGATTCAGTCTTCCCAGCCTGGTGCAGGTCTACAATTTTGTTTCTGGTGTCCTTTGACAGCTCTTTGGTCTTGGCCATAGTGGAGTTTGGAGTGTGACTGTTTGAGGTTGTGGACAGGTGTTTTTTATATTGATAACAAGTTCAAACTGGTGCCATTAATACAGGTAATGAGTGGAGGACAGAGGAGCCTCTTGCAGAAGAAGTTACAGGTCTGTGAGAGCCAGAAATCTTGCTTGTTTGTAGGTGACCAAATACTTATTTTCCACCATAATTTGCAAATAAATTCTTTAAAAATCAGACAGTGTGATTTTCTGGATTTTTTTTCTCATTTTGTCTCTCATAGTTGAGGTATACCTATGATGATAATTACAGGCCTCTCTCATTTTTTAAGTGGGAGAACTTGCACAATTGGTGGATGACTAAATACTTTTATCAGACAGCAGGTAATATCTTCTTGCCATGCCATGACAGGATGCGACTCACTATCGTATTTCAAAAAAAAGTGTCTGGATCAGCTTTCTTAATTCCTTTTCTGCTTCCTCCTTGCTGCAGAAGATGTAATATTTGTCCACTTTCAGCTTGGCAGGATACAAGAGGCTGTATCTAATATCGGCTTTCCATAACCGCTGTTTAATGTTATAAAAAGCTGCACGTTTAGCAGCTGTTGAGGGCGAGAAATCAGGGAAAATACGAATGTGGGTATTTTCAAATATAATCTCTTGTTTCTGTCTAAGAAGTGCCATTACATTAAGCTTAAATTGTAATCTCTCGAAGCGAACAATTAAAAGTCCAACCACGTATGTGATAAGCTGCTGCTATCTCGGTATCTGATTTAAAGTCCTCTCAAAATATTTTTGAGATTAGTTCAGCTACAAATTTCGCCAGGTTTGGACTTTCATGATTCTCAGATAGACCGTTGATTCTAATATTATTCCTTCTGCACCCATCTTCCAGAGCCACAAGACTGTCTCCGAGTTTTTTGAATTTGGAATTCGCAGCTGTAGCTTTTCCATCGGCAGTAGATGCCTTATGTTCCACTGTTTCAATTCGAGTTGTGAATGTCTGCTTAACGTCTTCCAGCTGATCGGCAAGTTCTCTCAGTTTAGATGCATTTTCCTGAATGTGTTCCTCAATTTTTCCCAGCATACCTTTAAAGGTTGAATCAAAACGATTATATATATGTTTTTCCAAGTCTTTATTATCCTGCCGCAGCTGCAGCTTCTCGTTTGTCTCGTTTTGCAGCTTCTCGTTTGTCTTGAGCAAGCCATTTTCTTTCTTCATATTTTTCTGAATGTCTGTCTTAAGCTCACTTATGGCCATGGCCAAAGTTAAGATCATTTCCTTCAGTTCGGTCAAATCGCTTGGGCTTTCATGCTCCGCGGGTGAAGTGGCAACCCCGGTTATAGCCGATGCTTCCGGCTCGCGAGGAATAGATGAAAGCACGGACTGCAAGGCCATTTCTAGTTTCAAGTGATCTTCTGGAATCAGCGAGCTATCGTGACCTGCATCACTTGCACCTTTGCTCCCATTTTCGCTCTTGACTGGTGATGATGCAGTGGAACAGGGTCCTGGGGAGTCTGTGCTTTCGCCTGCCTGTACCAGGTCAGTCTCTGAAAGGCCGTACCTTGTACTTGGGCTTGATGTCTGTCTAGACTTGGGTATAGCTTTACGTTTCCTTTCCGTTTCTTTTTGACCCCCTTTCTTGTTGCTCATGTTTATATACTGTAGTAGAAACTCCTCGGGTTGAGTAAATACAGGATACCTTGGGATAATAAGAAATAATAGAGAAAAAAAGCTGCTGCTAACGGAGCTCCGCTTCAGACGTCCATCTCCCGAAATGGACTAGACCAAAGACCCCACAGCATACAACCTTATCTGTTAAACATTGTGGTGGGGTGTTATGACTAAGGCATGTATGGCTTCCACAAGTACTGGCACACTTATTTTTATTGATGATGTAACTGCTGATGGCAGTTGCACAATATATTCCGAGGTGTATAGAAATATCTAATCTGCTCAAGTTATAGTAAATGCCTCCAAACCAATTGGATGGTGCTTCATCCTACAACAAGAATATGATCCCAGACATAATGCTAAGGCACTGCAGGAGTTTTTCAAAGCTAAAAGTGAAAAAATTCTTGATCGGCCAAGACATTGACCAGATTTAAATCCAATTGAGTTTGCCTTCCATATATTGAAGAGAAAACTCAAGTGGACACACCTTTGGAAACAAGCAGGAGGCGGAGATGGCTGCTTTAGAGGCTTGGCAGAGAATTGTCCAGGAATTGTAGACTTCAAGCAGTCATTTCATGAAAGGGATATATCACAAAGTTCTAAATACAACTGCATTGCTATGTCCCAAACATTTTGGTGCCCTTTTTGGTATAAAAAGTGTTGTCATTTCTATATGGTGTGACGAAATGTATTCAAATAGCCTTAAATTAAAGTCTTCAATGTGCACTTTAATCACATCTGTATTGTTTGATTTGTAGGTACTGTATTAAAATTGGGCATAAGGCAGAAACAACACCTGGACAGAGAGATAGTCGATAATGATTAAATATCACTGACATCCCCAAAAAAGTACAGTAAAAACAACTAAGCCTCTCCTAATTTGTAGAAATAATTATATACTTAAATAAACATGTTTCACCCCTTCATCCATTTTCATAACCCATTATCATTTCATGCTTTTGAGGAGACATAGTTGAAATGGGTGCAAGGCATCACAAGGCAAACTTGTTAATGTACACGATTAAATTCACATACGTATACAGGTATAATTAGGAGTTGCCAAAACATGAAAAAATCTGAGATGTGGGAGGAGCACTAAGTGATCAAAAAACTCAGGGAGACATTGAGAGAACTTGTAAACTCCATATGGACTGTGAGCACACTTGAAATCAAGCCAAGGTTTCTGGAACTACAAAGCAGTATTACTAACTACTGTATTTCTTTGCCATCCATGCTAATATTGTCTGTTTGTTATTGTCAAAAAATATTGCACATATTTAACTTTTATGTGTGAAGATTGTTGACACTGTCTATAGGTTTTTGAGTAGTGAGAATTAAAAATCATAGCACAACAGTCTTTTAATGGCATTGTTTTTTACCATCAAGAAAAAGACTGGCCACTTACTCATTCATTCAGTTTTATAGTGCACTAGAAACTACTACTTAACATTTGCACCATATTTTTCTGAGCAAATCTAGTGATTTAGGATCCAAAGTCATATTTTATAATACACTCATAATAATTTTTAATGTGAATGTCTATTGCAAAGTTCATATATTAAGAAATGCTTATGTGCTTAACTTTATATTTGGTTGTAATAACTTGTTGCCGAGCAACAACTTTCCTCCGTATTCTGAATATGTGGAGTGCCCATAACTATTTGACTGCACTTTCTTTTTTTTTGATGAATTTTTGTGTGAGGAAAATTAACTTTATAAACATTTGGACTGAACCCAATAATTAGTTTTACTTCCGTCCTCTTGCTCAGTTAACAACCAATGTGTGGACAAGAGCATGTCTGTGGACTTTCTCATGCATTTATTTTAGACTTCTTCCATGGTGTCGGGCCTTCTCATTCTGTGTTTTCTTGCTTCTCTTATTTTTTCTAAAAAATAATAATAAAATGGTAGGTCATATATACTCTGCATATTTAATTACCTAATGAGATTTTTATCCAGGCTATCGGCAATGCAGGTACATGCTCCCTTACTTTCATGTCTATCTGACTGGAAGGCCACAGTATGTGCAGCTACAGGGCAATGTGTCTGACACTGTGATGTGTAGCACTGGTACTCCACAAGGGACAGTTCTCTCAGTTTCTCTTCACCTTGTACGTTATGAACTTTAGCTACAGCACAGTGGTTTGCCATCTGCAGAAATTCTATAAGGCATGGTGATGAGACAGAATATAGGAAGGTAGTGGATAGTTTTGTTGGCTGGTGTGAGTTGAATCAGCTGAAGGTCAACACCAGTAAAACTAAAGAACTGGTGGTAGATTTAAGAAGATCACAATCTCCAGTTACTCCCCTATTTATTTGGGGTGTGGATGTAGATATTGTTCAGGAATACAAGTATCTGGAGGTGTATGTGAACAGTAAGCCAGACTGGTCAAAGAACACACTGGCTGTATATGAAGTGGGTCAAAGTAGGCTGTATTTCGTACGAAGACTCTGATCTTTTAGGGTTTGCAACGCTATACTGTGGATGTTTTATGAGCGTGTGCTTGCCAGTGCCTTGTTTTTTTTTTGGTTGTTTTTTTTTGCTGTGGTGTACTGGGGGTGGCGTGGGGATAGTGCTGGGCGGTATACCGGTTCATACCGAAAACCGTTTATTTTTTTTATGATATGGATTTTTCTTATACCGCAACCCCGGTTTAAATTGCCTAAACGACGTTCGGAACGTGGCGCAGCGGGAAACTGTTCAAGTGGGGACCTTTTTCACTGCTACACCACTAAACACAGATTTGTTGCACTAGGGCTCTTTTTCACTGCTACACCACCAAATAGTGGGCGGTAGCATAGGTATGTCGCACGATGAAAATGGACAGAGAGCAGAAAAAAAGCAGTCACGTCTGTCGCCTGGAGATGCTTTAGTTTTAAAAGGTCAGATGTGTAAATACTGTTTCTATACTACTGGATAACACTGCAAGCCAAGTTGTACTTGTTTTATTTGTTTTCAATACAGTGTAATGTACCTGGGTACTGTGTAATAGTGTGACGACATTTTGACTTTATTCTCGACATTTCCACTTTAATCTTGACGCTTATGACAAGAATAAAGTCGACATGTTGACTTTATTCTCGTAATTTGTCATTAAAGTAGAACATCGTAAACTAAACTTCATCATAAAATGAATATTTAATTTACTAGATTTTCTCAAACCCCATCATAAGTTATATAGCACATTAAATGCTTTGTGTTAAGTGATTCGTTCAGAGATGGGCGCAACTCTGAATGGATGGCATAATTAAACATGTATAACGAAGATATTTTTAAAGTTCTGAACACTCCATGGGCTAAGTTTACAAATTAGTTTTAATTTCACAAAGACGTGTGGACGAAAAAGGCGCACTGAAAAGCAGACAGATAATATTTTCTCAATTCACTTTATTTATTCATTCGGAGTCGCAGTAAGTAGAGATTCAAAAGAGTATAACTTATTGCCGCAAAGCTCAATTGAACCCTGATCAAAAGCCAGGAGGGGTTTTTTATACTTCAGCATCTCATGATTAATAAGACAGAAAGAACATCCTTATCAAAACAGTAAAGTTAAACAATATGTCTGTTGAGCTAAGCATTATCTGTGTTTTGGAAGCTAAGCACAGGAGAGACTCCTTTGCATAAACTACATGTACAGTTCTGCAGCCTTGTGACCTTGTCCCTGAAACATTCACTCTGAGAAAGGGAAAAACAAGAAACCGCTTACATTTTATTCATCTGGACACTATTTCTCCTGAACCCTGGAATAACATATTTTTGTTAGTTCATAAGCCAAAGCGTCTCTCACTGGCAAGTTGGAAAAATAGTTATTATAAAAATTCTAATTTACTAAACACACAAAATACATGGTGCTGAGGAGAACATTCTTCTTCTACATTCCCCCCTTTTTTGAACCAACAAAAATATGGGTTACACAGGAGTAACAAGGGAGAGAGTAGGAGAAGGGGAAGGAGTGGAAGGAAAGGAGGAAGAAATGGGAAGCATGCATTCTTCGTGTAACATATAAGCCTTGGCCACGGAGGCAGTGTAATACTGGGACACAAGATATGTAATTAGGGGGACTACACAGCAGGCCACAAGTAACAGAATGATAAAAGCAACGGCCAGTGAAATAAAAACTGACCTGAGCCATCAGCCCCAGGGGCTAGAAATGCCAGAAGTGGTAGCTAATTCATTTGAAAGGGCAGTTAAACCTGGCAAAGCATGGGTGATTGATACATCGGGAGCCATATTATTAGGGATGTAAGTGCAGCACGCATCACCAAACATAGTACATACACCCCCTTTTCAGCAACGAGCATATCTAATGCTAATCGATTTTGCCAAGTCATAAGGGATGTTCTATCAAGCTGTTCATGTATCCCTTCAACAGCCTCTTTAGTAAAATTCAGGAAACGCTGTTGGTTGTAATATAAGTAATTAATCCAATCTACATTTTTATTTATTGTAATTTGAGGGAAAATAGACTCAAATCCGGCAGCAACTTGATCTCGCGCTTTAAATTTATCAGGGACTCCGCGAGGGACACCAATGGAATCAAAGTAAACGCCAGGGCCGTGAAGAGAGAATGTGGAGGGGTCAGCAGAGCGGGGTCGACGACGTCAGCCAGAGCTGGACGACACGCGAGGAGAATTCAAAGGGAGGAGGCGGAAAGGCATAACAAGTTGGGTTAATGCGTATGTGCCAGTCCAATCAGGGGGAAGAATATCAAGTAATTTTAATGTACTGCACATCCACCAAATATCAGCACGCGGAGTGGACTGTGTCAACAGGAAAAGTGATAATGTAGAATTAAATGAGGTGGAGTTAACCTGGAAAGTCTAGGAACAGAAGGAAGAAGGGATATGACCAACATCAGTACCTCGGAAGGGGGAACTATTATCACTAGAGAAGCAGGTATAATTGCTTTCATGAGACTGGAACATCGGGGGAGTCATTTGAGGAGTGGGGGGGAAGAGGAGAGAAAGTGTAATGCAGTTAGAGTCTTTTGGTGTGGATGGAGAGGTAAAAAGGGCAAGGAGACAAGGAAGACCAACAGGGTCAGAAATATTAGAAAGAGGGAAAGGGACAGTAGCCAAATGTGGCCTGGCCGTAGCACAGGCGTAGCAATCAGATTGATTTACTTACTTAGCCGAATATAATACCCAATGTAACCAATGATTCTGATCGCCATAGCCAGTTTCAATTGAAAAAGTGGATGAAAGGGTGGAAATATTCATAATCTTAACAGAAGAAAAGTCTGGACCAGAAGTTGGGGTGACAGGTGTGTGTGCAGGAGAATGAGAGGTGTTAGTAACAGGGTTGTCAATCTTAATTAGAAATCTCCCTAAAGGGTCCGTTCCAGATACATATGCCCCTAATATATAGGTTCCTGAGTCATGTAAAGAGGGGCTCTTCAAAGTGAAAATCAAGGGGTTACAATGGTTGTCGACACATTCATGAGAAGCATGTCCTTCTATGATAGAAAATCGATTTTTCAAACCGTATTTTTGGGCCTCAAAAGGTTGAGAACCCCAGTCCTCAGTTCCAGTGTTAGCAAAAACCCATTGCCAGGTGTCACAGTTACTCCCCCAATAATACCTTGAAACAGTCATACACACATATTTGTCAGACCAGGTCCACTGGGCTTGTCGACCAGTCCCACAGTTGATAATAGAGCAGAAATCAACCTGCACTAATGTGGTGATTCCTAATGGGAAAGTCAAGGTGACCAGGGCAGTCGACAAGGGAAAGGAAAAGCATAGTAGCACAGCAATCAAGGGTGCCATCTCTTGCAATGTGAGGCGTGAATCCAGGCGGGCAATCCTTCCATTTTCACTGCATATGGTGTGGACAGAAGAACTTGGAACGGTCCTCTCCATCTCGGCTGATGCCAATGTTTCCTCCGAGTGTCACGGACGAGGATCCAAGTGCCTAAGGGAATCGGCGTGTCTTTAGATGGAAGACTAGTCCTCCATGCCTGGTTAACCTGCTCGTGGACTTCTTTCAGAGAAGCTCGGAGACCTGTAAGACAAGAGAGAAGATCATTGTCCACAGTATGCAGGTTAACATTTCCTATAACCATGCCCACAGGCATGGGTCGTCCGGTCAAAATTTCAAACAGTGACAGTCCTAATTGCCGGTGTGTTCTTGCCCTCAATCTCATTAAGGCCAGAGGCAAAGTGTCTGGCCAGGATAAATTTGTCTGCTCACAGATTTTTTTGCTAATTTAGATTTTAGGGTGCCATTATCAGTTTGCAATTTCTGTGGTATGCCCCACCTAGGAATAATTTCTTTGATTAAAGCTTTGGCTACAGTTTTAGCATCAGCGTGTTTAGCAGGAAAAAGTTCTACCCATCGGGAGAACACATCAACAATTACTAGACAATAACGGTAACCTTTAGACGGAGTTAGTTCAATGAAATCCATTTGGAGGTGTTCAAACGGACCCATTGGATTAGGTGTAACGGCGGGACTTACCTGGACTTACCTGGGTGCCCTTTTCCTACATTAGACCTTTGACATAATGCACAGCATCTGCAGAACTGCTCTGCATATGTAGAAAAGCCTGCAGCTTCCCAGTGTTTTTCAACATCCTGAATCATAGCGTCCTTTCCAGCATGGTCTAAGTCATGAGCGATTTTTGCCATACCTGGGAAAGAAGCCTTTGGGAGGAAAGGTTTGTTAGTTTGCCTATGGGTCCAGACTCCATCAGAGAGGGACCCTTCTTTGGACCATGTTCTTTTTTCTCTGTCCGTGGCTGCACTTTGTAAAGAAACAAGTTGATTATCAGGGTCCTGGTTATTTCTCTGTTGGAATAAAGAAATTGGTGTGTTATTATATGCAGCCTGTTTAGCAAAGTGATCAGCTAATTCGTTTCCTTTGCTGACAGGATCTTGTTTTCCTGTGTGAGCTTGACATTTAACGATCGCTAACTTTGATGGTTTAGTTATAGCTTCTAAGAGGGATTCAATCAGTTTTTGATGTTGGATCAGTTTGCCAGCGCTGGTCTTAAATCCTCTTAATTTCCATAAGGCTCCATGATCATGGCAGACTCCAAAAGCATATCTGGAATCCGTATAAATTGTTATTATTTTCTCTTCGGACAACTGACATGCTCGGGTGATAGCTATCAATTCAGCTGCCTGCGCGCTTAAATTTGATGAAATTCGGTTTGCTTCCAGCAGGTGGCCACCTTTCACTACTGCATAGCTGGTCGAGGGTGTTCCATTTTCCAATCGCAAAGAACATCCGTCCACAAAAATTAATTCTCCAATATCTAACGGTGTTTCATGTAGGTCTGGTCTAGGCTTTACAACTTTAGCTATTTCATCATGACAGTCATGTGGCTCTCCGTCTTCTTCAGTTGGAAGAAGAGTGGCTGGATTTAAGGTAGAGCATCTTTCAACAGTGACATTTGACAAAGTATAGAGTACATTTTGATAGTGTATTGCTCTTGCAGTTGTGAGATGTGAGGTTTTAGCCTGTACTAAAATAGAATGAACGGCGTGAGGTACCTTTACTGTTAGGGGCTCATGAGCACTTTGTTTGTCTGTATGTGGTTGCGTTAAAACTGCATTCATAAATCCCCCCTTTTTCGTCCACGAACACAGTGAATGGACGAGAATATAGTCAGTGAGAGTAATGCATTTTTATTATTATTTATTTATTTATTTATTTTAATCACATAGAGCCTTGTCAGCCTGCTATACCACTGCATGGAGCGACATGGCAGTGTTAGCTCGATTTTGTAAAGGCTGTGCTCCTCCTGAAAAACTTACAAGCAAACAACTTCTCAGGCCGCAAGCTGGTACTACTTTTAAATAAGGAATTCATCTTACCATGGTGCCATACATGCTAGCCTCCAGATCATGGAAAAGTCCGAGGCGGGACCGGGTCAGCGACAACAAGGAAACACTAATTTCCATGGCGACCCAAATGCCAACTGCAAACAAAGATAATCCATTTCGGGAAGCACACAGCACAACTCCACAACAAGAAAACATTCCCATCAAAAGCTATGCAGCCACAGAGAAATATGCTGACTTAACCTGTTGTTTTGTGACCGGTCTTGGAAGGTTTTGAATGATGGTTAAACGGCTGCTAGAGAGAGCTCTTGTATCGCAAGAAATGTCATGACCTAAATATTTAACGATAGCTTGAAGTAACTGCAGTTTTTTTTCTTTTTTGTCTTTTCTTTTTTTCTCGACACTTTTTTATGGCCATTTTCACCTAAAAAGAATAGCAATTTTCTGAGTGTCATGTGCACTTGTTGTTTATTTATTTTTCTTTTCTTTTTTCTTATCTACATACTGTATCAATTTATTATCTTTTTCCGGCCAAAACCATAAACACAAGGGGCTTCAGTATATCCCTGAGGCATGACGGTCCAGGTCCATCGGCGGTTTTGAAAGGTAAAAGCAAACCAGGATTGAGAATCAGGGTGCACGGGAATGGAAAAGAAAGTGTTAGCAAGGTCAATAACAGAGAAGTACCGGGCGGACGGGGGTATCGTGGAAAGAATAGTGGATGGATTAGGAACAATAGGTGTTCTAGGAAAAAACTGCAGAGTTAACTTGTCATAGGTCTGGAACAAAACGGCAGGACCCGTCAGCCTTTTTTACAGGAAAAAATGGGGGAGTTGACTGGAAAGTATGTAATTGGAATAATCGCTCCTCGCCTCACGAGATCAGAATGTACAGCGGCGATGCCAGCCTCTGCCTCTGGAGACAGAGGATCCTGGACAAGGTACGGGCGGAAGGAAGATTTTGAGAAAATCACCAGTGGCTCAGTGTGCTATCCTTCCATAATCAATTTTTCCCTTGGGACCACAGTGCTAAGGAAACATGGGGAACCAAATCTCCTAAATAGAAAACGCTTTGTGAATATGTGAGGTGCACTGAAGCAACTGCTTTAGTAGACAACAAAAATACATGGAATGTGCAAAGTTTCAGGGCATGTGCTGGAGGAAAGAAAAGATTCTAACCAAGGTGTGTCCACTTCAGTAGGGAAATACTGGGCAGTACAAGGCAGGGTGTCCGGGACTTGTAAGTGAGGAAAATAGGCATGAGGGGAAAGAATGAAGGGCTTTCAAGAGGAAGGTGTGCAGGGAGATGTTCAGGGTCCAGGCTGTAAAAGAGGGCTTGGGGTGTGAAGTGTGGCACAGGAGCTTAGGAATGGAGCAGCAAAAATCCTTGTTCAGTTATGATTTAACAGAAAGCAACGAGTCAATAATGAAACTGTTAATGCTGAGCTGTAATTGCACAGGAACCTCCTTCAGCGCATGGCTCCTGTGTCCATTTCAAAGGCAGTTTCTTTGCCATTAAAGTCAATAAAAGATCAGTTTCAGCATGACGAGTAAGCAAAGGAAACTGGAAAAAGTGGCTGGGGTCCCTGATAATTCTTAGGACCAAGGAATGTCATTAGGCTCAGGGAGAGGGGGTGACGGAGGCGCTTGTGTGGGCAGTTGCGTCTGAAATGTCCAAGTTCACCGCAGCCGTAACAGGCATATGACGCTGGCGTCTGCTCCGAAGAGTTAGGCATCTGAGAAAAAGGATTATTAGGGTTTGATAAATGGAACCCGCGTCCTCTTCTGTGCCCTCGCCCTCGACCTCCAAAGAATTTTCCGCGTCCTCTCCCCCTAGCCAGGTCAGTTCTTCCAGTATAGTAATTTATTTGTGCAGCCAAAAGTTTGGTCTGTGTGTCTGACTCTTTTAATTTAGTCTGACTGTCAGCATGCTCTGCATGACGCTTGTCTTCCTCGAACGTTGCGGTCTTCCAGCCTTTTTGAGGACGTTCAGACTTTGCTTTGAATGTCACTTCTCAGTCCCGAGATGAAAGGAGGCACTGCAGCATGAGTTCTATCGTTTATATTGTCTAGCCCAGAGTGATTAGCCATCAGATCTTGCAATCGGTGAGCCAGCTGAAAGTAGTGACCAGTTTGTGCCCTTTTTATATTTTTCTGCCAGGGCTCCTTTCAAAGGCTGTCACTGGGCGAGGAAAGGACCTTCATTCCAACACCAAGGGACACCGTTATGATCACCGTGATTTACAGTTGCCCATGTGGTGCTCAGCTGTCGACGGAGCACCTGTGTCCACTCTGCAGCATTTGTTTTATACATGTTATCCAGCTGCTGTAACAGCTCCACAAATTGCAGTCCACGGACTGCTCGTGCGCTGGGAGACTCTTTTAATTTCTGCCATTGCAATCCAGTAGCACCTTGTGAATGATCTGAATTATCTTCCTCAGGGTTAATATGTGAGGATGGGTCATAATGATATTGTTCATCGTAAAAACCTGCTCCAGACGGTTCGTCTGTTAACAGGGGTGTTGTTGGAGAAGAGGGTGCAGGAGGTGGAAGCGGGGGAGTTTTGGTAAGGAGGGGGCGGACAGATTACGGGGTATAGGGGGTCTTTCTTTTCGGTCTGCTTTCTTTTACTTTCAGGCTTGGGCGCTGTCTCTATCTTCATTTTCTGCAACGCTAGCAATAATTCTTCCTTGTCTTTTTTGTGTTTTGACTTCAGCAGCCAGCAGGTTGTTACGCCTCTACTTATTCCACTTCTTACATGCCTTTTTAAATCCAACCCAGTCTGCTTCTCTATTAACTGTTTAGGGGACCCGCCTTTCAATCCCGATGGTGTACTAGGAGCCTGGTGATTCTCTGAAAATAATCCTTCTAACATTAAGCTTTGAGGACCCTGGGGGACCTGTTTGACTGACGTGCCATTACAATTTCCCATAGTAAGCGGCAGGCCTTCAACAGAGAGCAACTCAATCCCCGATTATTTCTCGCCCCACTTGTCGTCCCCGGAATCAACCAGTCGACAAGTGGAAATCAACCTCCCCTCTTCCAAATTTCACACGTACTCTAACTGCCCCTTTCACCCCTATTCCTCTTAATATAGGAACGTGCCACTCGGTCCTTTCTACTCGAATTCTTAAGGGATGACTTACTAGCATTCACACTGTGCCGTCACTCTCTATGAATCCCTAAAACCCTTCTAGGTCGATACGGTATGATTCTCTATTCTTTCAGCATGCTTTTATTTTTTATTCTCTTTTATTATTATTTTCTTTTTTCTTTTCCCCGTATACTTCTATTTCTTCCAGCACACCAGTCAAACCAACGGGAATCCCCCGAATCTACTCACCACGACTCCTTCTGCCTGCCTGGAAAAATCCCATCCAGTTGCTTTTCGTTTCGGTCAGGAGGAGGTCAGCGACTCCTCACGCAGGAAAACGCCCGAGGTTGGCCAGTCCTAACTTTTACCGGAGCTGGTCCTCGATCCGCGGAAATCGGTCCACTTGGACGAACCTGCCCAGGGAGTCGTCTGCCCGTCTCCTGCCCCACGTTGGGCGCCAAAAACTGTGGACGAAAAAAGGCACACTGAAAAGCAGACAGATAATATTTTCTCAATTCACTTTATTTATTCATTCGGAGTCGCAGTAAGTAGAAATTCAAAAGATTATAACTTATTGCCGCAAAGCTCAATTGAACCCTGATCAAAAGCCAGGAGGGGTTTTTTATACTTCAGCATCTCATGATTAATAAGACAGAAAGAACATCCTTATCAAAACAGTAAAGTTAAACAATATGTCTGTTGAGCTAAGCATTATCTGTGTTTTGGAAGCTAAGCACAGGAGAGACGCCTTTGCATAAACTACATGCAGCCTTGTGACCTTGTCCCTGAAACATTCACTCTGAGAAAGGGAAAAACAAGAAACAGCTTACATTTTATTCATCTGGACACTATTTCTCCTGAACCCTGGAATAACATATTTTTGTTAGTTCATAAGCCAAAGCGTCTCTCACTGGCAAGTTGGAAAAATAGTTATTATAAAAATTCTAATTTACTAAACACACAAAATACATGGTGCTGAGGAGAACATTCTTCTTCTACAGACGTTTATCGTGTGGTGATTGGTTATGTGGTGAAAGAAAAAGGAAGGATAGGAACTGGGGTTTTGGTAGCCTACGTCAGATAGAGACAGCATGCATGCAATAAAGATAGCCTGCTCAGAAGAACATGCATTGAATTCTGTGTTCGCGACCAGCAGATCACAAACCCAACATTTACACAATATTTAAGTTAAACCTGTGCGATAGCTATTCATACATCCAGTTTTTTGGAGCCTCGTCACACCTGCCATAAAGTTCTCTTCACTGAACGTACGCCTGGGGACCCCTTACTGCGAGGAAGCAGCACTACCGCCTCACTACCGTGCATGTGTAGTACCTGCTTTAATGCATTTCATCATGAAAATGATATCAAGTATTTATCTTAGCATTCTAAATTTTCAGAAAGCAGGAATATCATGAAGTGAATGGATTCTGTATGGTGATCTCTGTCTTCTCTTAATGCGGAGGAAGTCAGTTTAAGAAGCGTAGTGATTAACCACTGGGTCGGGGAACGTAACACAAAGCATTTAATGTGCTGCATTAATTTATGACGGGGTAAATTAAGTAATTGATTAAACATTGATATTAGGAAGAAGTTTAGTTTACGACATTCTACTTTAATTATGAAGTAAACTATGAGAATAAAGTGGAAATGTCGACTTTAATCTCGACATAAACGGCGAGAATAAAGTGGAAATGTTGACTTTGTTCTCGACATATAGTTTGTTTTTTTCTTCCCAGTATAGCTTAGCTTGAAGCAAGGTCCATATTAATGCAGTTTGCCTAAATGATGGTTCAGTTGGTAAAGATGCCATCACCAAGTTGCACTTGTTGTATTTTATTTTAATTTGGTGAATACTGTGTAATGCACCTGGGCTTGAAGTCTTGAAGTAATAGTGCAACTATCAGTAATAATACTATTATTTATTTTATTGTTATTATTTATTAGTTTAAATATTATGCAGTTTAATGATGATAAAGTTGTTTAAAAAGTCACTTTAACGTGTCGGTGGACAGAGATTGTTAACATTAACAGAAAGTGTAGTTGGTTTACAAAAAATATTTACTATTTATTCCTTTTCTAAGACATATTCGGTGCAATACAGTTTTTGACAAGCACTTCTGGATATTTTACTAAGTCTAAATGCCTCTTTGTATGGTTGAAAATATGTTGTCAAAATTATAGTTTGTTTTTGCAAAATTTGTTCAATAAAAAGGTTCTATATTTTGACTGCATCTGTCATGCAATGTGATACCTTCTCCATTAGTGCCACCCCCTTAAAAACTATCACTTTATGGGGCAATGCAAAACTGTATTAATACTTGTGTGCACATTAAAATGTTTTTTTTTGTACAATGTACAATACTCTTGACAGTGGAATAGGTTATTCTTAGCCAGTAATTGCAGTGGAAAATGTGGTTAACATCCACTCATGCATGGGGAAAAAAATACTGTCGAATACCGTGAAACCGGGATAATTTAGAAAAATACCGTGATATAGAATTTTGGTCATACCGCCCACCCCTACGTGGGGAGGGGACTGCACGAAAGTGGCAGACATTAAGAGACCAAACAAACTAATTCAGAATGCTGGCTCTTAGGTAGGAGAGAGACTGGTCAGCTTGGAAATGGTGGTAGATAGGAGAATGTTATCTAGACTTCAGTCTATTATTGAAAATGTTAAACACCTACTTCTTAGTGTTGTGGTTGGACAGAGGAGCGTTTTCAGCAGTAGCATAAAGATTGGCATAAAGTTCTCCACTGAACTTCACAGGAAATCTTTCCTCTCCACAGCCATCAGACTCTGTAACCTCTTCCAGTCAATCATCCATACTATAAGCTGTTCCCTTTTTTTAATGGATATCCCAGTTCATTTTCAGCTACTTAAATCTGCAGTAACTTGTCTGTTCTTCTCATGTTAATAACATTTTGCTTTCAGAAGGTGCAATATTTCATTCAAATTTGCAATATTATTATGTGTAATACTTCAATCTCAGTGTGCTATTAGTGGGATTTTGTAATATACTCACATGCATAGTATTTATTGTATTTTATTCACCATGTACCTATAGAGCTTATTGAATGAGGATTTATTGTACTTTATTTTAATATTTATATTCTACTTTTTTACATACTGTTTTGTTTTGGTAGAGTAATTTGTTACTCTATTTTCCCCTTTTGTATTATTAATATAGTACTAGGGTGTTGTACCATGTTAGCCATAATGAATGTAGAGAAAAGCCAAGCAAAATGACACCTTTTATTGGCTAACTAAAAAGATTACAATATGCAAGCTTTCGAGGCAACTCGGGCCCCTTCTTCAAGCAAGATGTAGTTGCCTCAAAAGCTTGCGTATTATTAATATGTAGCCTTTGTCAGAATGCCTCAAATCTCGTAGACTTATCACTGTTTATAAGCTATTGTACCATATAACTACTCCCCACCTTCCCTTCTACGTCTATAACCTCAGGCAATTAGGTGTAGTAAAAGACAAGCAGGAGTTAAGTTACACTTTAAACAATGTATTATTGATAATATTCATCTGTGGTGGGTTGGCACCCTGCCCGGGATTGGTTCCTGCCTTGTGCCCTGTGTTAGCTGGGATTGGCTCCAGCAGACCCCCGTGACCCTGTGTTCAGATTCAGCGGGTTGGAAAATGGATGGATGGATAATATTCATACATACTAACAATATGCAAAGTATTTTTGAATATTGGCAACCATACAACCTGATAAATGTTGAAGTGTAGTTTCAGGCGGCACACAGATTTGTTAGTTACTTAAAATGTCTCTAGTTAAGGCATCATTTGTGGTCAGCTTTCTTCAGAACAGGCCGCATGCCTGTCTCAATATGGCTGCCGAGATGTGTTCTTCATTGTGTTGTCCTTTTTAGTTCATGGTGTGTGAGATGGTCTTTCATCAGTTTGGTAAGAGAGAGAGCGAGGTAAAGCAAGCAAATTTATAGGTTTTCTGTCCAACCCCTACAGCCAATAGGGTGTCATGGTACTTAAAGGATTCTGATGCAAGCCAATTCCAAACAGACCAATGGGGCAGAGAACATCTTTACACCTGCCCCAGTGTAGCTTTGCCAGTTAGGCAGTCTGTCTTTCCTGTGGGGTTTGATTGATAGACTCCAGCAGAGAAACATTTGCTAAACTTGTTTGAGGCACTTCCCCCAACCCTGTCATAAAAATGACAAAGGACTGGTTCCTAAAAGTATTTTTTATACTTGCTTTTAATGTTACTTGTGCCTTTGTCTATATGTATAGTTGTATCATAAATAATTTCCCTCAGGATTCTTCTTCTTCTTTCGGCTGCTCCCGTTAGGGGTTGCCACAGCGGATCATCTTCTTCCATATCTTTCTGTCCTCTGCATCTTGTTTTGTTACACCCATCACCTGCATGTTCTCTCTCACCACATCCATAAACCTTCGCTTAGGCCTTCCTCTTTTCCTCTTCCCTGGCAGCTCTATCCTTAGCATCCTTCTCCCAATATACCCAGCATCTCTCCTCTGCACATGTCCAAACCAACGCAATCTCGCCTCTCTGACTTTGTCTCCCATCTGTCCAACTTGAGCTGATCCTCTAATGTACTTATTTCTAATCCTATCCATCCTCGTCACACCCACTGCAAATCTTAACATCTTTAACTCTGCTACTTTTTCCGATTCTGATTATCTGAAAGAAACTACTTTAAAGTTAAACACACCCGACTTTTTACTAGTTTGGTCTGAAACATGGTTTTCACAGTATATCAGTGTTTCTGAATGTGGTGATCCATTGTTAGTTAATGCATATCTGTACAATAGTGTTTCTCAAATGTGTGCATAGGTGATCATGTTGCTGTGTTTTCACATGCATGTCTAATACTGTTGTGTTAGGTCTTTCCATGTCTTAGCCATCCCTAGAAGTTAGTGTGCCCTTGTAATTAGAGTTTCAGAACAACTCTGTACAATGTGAAGCTATTTTATGCCTATTATACTTGTTTAAGGTGGAATTGAATTAGAGATAATTGTTTAAATCAAGCCTCTTTCCGATGTTAAAGCAAAAACATGTCAATAGTGCAGCTCATTACTGTAAAATTTGCAATAAGTTCATTCTATCTTATTGTCCACTAATATAATGACGGGCTCCAGATTAACATTCCTGTTTGTAAATTTTGGCATCTGGTTAAGGTACAAGCCAGGCATTCAGATGTTGAGCCTTGTGCATTACATCCAAGCAAGTATTGCTTTATAGTACATATTAAATGCCATTTAAGTTATTGTTGTTATACGTGTAGTGCAATAAATTATTTGTCATTAGTCTCAGTTATGTAAAAACATCAAACATGCAGCAGTGATACAATGAATGGTACAATAAAAAAGTGCTGCAGATACAGGCTTGTTTGTTTGTTTAGCTGACATGTTGAAACAGTGGGTAGAACTTGGACTCCAAATCAGCTTTCAGTTCTTGTGCTATTATTATAACTTTGCTTCCTCATCACATATTTGCATTAGGCCAGTGTCACAATACAGGGGTCAAAACAACCTCTAGCCAGAGGCAATGTTAAATTTAAAGACCGAAGCTTCGGAATCTCTGTGCCTCTAAGAGTTTTAAACTATATGACTAGGAATCACAGCGTAAGATTGATTATGCAGTTCTTTTACGACTGTTCAAGACGGTTCCAAATCTTATATTGCACCCTGAAAATACTACATAGTCACCTAATTTTGGCAGATGGTTAATGTGGAACACACTGGAATGGACAGAGGAGCTACCCAAAATAAACAAATACTATAATCTTCAAGATTACAATGGCTCTGAAGTGAGGGATCTGCATCGGCATTTAGAAGCAGAAGTGACTCTACTCCATTGCGCCCTTGAGCAAGGCCCTTAATCTGCAATTGCTTCATCCTGGTTATGATGTTAATCTGCATCCAGCCCTGGTCTTCCAGCGGGTCTTCCAACTTGCAGGAAAAACTTGGGGGTTGGTGGCAGGATTAGCACTGTTGCCACTGTTTTAAAGAAAAAAAAAAAAAAAAAAACACAACCTCACACTGTTGGAGTGTGGTGCTGTGTCACCCACTGTACCTGGGTCCTAATCCAGGTGGTTTGTTTTGTGGTGGATCCGGCAACGTGCTGTCAGCGCATGCTCCCAACATCTTTCATAATCAACTAGTAAAACAAATGTTTTCCTTATTTCACTCAGCTGCCATTGTTTCTCACTGTTGATAGGCATTATACACATTGTACTTCCAGTTGATCACTGATTGGCTGTCAAATCTTAGCAAATACAAGAGCAAATTCCTACAATTTATGACTTACCTACAATAAATTCAAACCAGTTTGATTTTATTGTAGCAGACCACAGAAAATTAATAGAGTGCTGTAACATAAGCAGGGGGTTTGTCACCATACAACTGGTGGAAACAGGTGTGTGCTGTAATTTTCCTACAATTCTGTAAATGAAGGCCACAACTAAAAATTCTACAAAAAAAAAAAAAATTCTGGTGTCACATCAGCTTTAGATTTCCTGCCTTATTTCAAAGGTTATGTTAATTAGGGTAAAGCACCCTTTTTTAACTTTATGTACAATTAGAGTATAACTTTGGTGCATGGCAATAATACTTATTGCATTGCCATTTATAGATTGTTATTCCGTTTTTTTCCATATTTTGTATCTTAGATCTTTTAGCAACTATTTACAAATTTTCAAATGACAATATCAGAAAGCTATCAAAAGGCCAACTTTTTTCAGATGCAGGTTCATGTCCAAGGAAGGAAAACTAGCACATCAAAGGCGCTCCCATTTTAACTATTATTGTGCATTTGTTGTTATGGTGATGAATGAAGAAGATAGATAGATAGATAGACAGATAGACAGACAGATAGATAGATAGATAGATAGATAGATAGATAGATAGATAGATAGATAGATAGATAGATAGATAGATAGATAGATAGATAGATAGATAGATAGATAGATACTTTATTAATCCCAAGGAGAAATTCACATACTCCAGCAGCAGCATACTGATACAAAAAGCAATATTAAATTAAAGACTAATAAAAATGCAGGTAAAAGCAGACAATAACTTTGAATAATGTTAACGTTTGACCCGGGTGATATTGAAGAGTCGCATAGTTTGGGGGAGGATCGATCTTCTCAGTCTGTCAGTGGAACAGGACAGTGACAGCAATCTGTCACTGAAGCTGCTCTTCTGTCTGGAGATGACACTGTTTAGTGGATGCAGTGGATTCTCCATGATTGACAGGAGCCTACTCAGTGCCCGTCGCTCTGCCACAGATATCAAGCTGTCCAGCTCCATGCCAGCAATAAAGCCTGCCTTCCTCACCAGTTTGTCCAGGTGTGAGGCATCCTTCTTCTTAATGCTGCCTCCCCAGCACACCACCGCGTAGAAGAGGGCTTTCGCTACAACTGTCTGATAGAACATCTGCAGCATCTTATTGCAGATGTTGAAGGTCGCCAGCCTTCTAAGGAAGTATAACCGGCTCTGTCCTTTCTTACACAGAGCATCAGTATTGGCAGTCCAGTCTAATTTATCATCCACCTGCACTCCCAGGTATTTATAGGTCTGCACCCTCTGCACACAGTCACCTCTGATGATCACAGGGTCCTTAAGAGGTCTGGGCCTCCTAAAATCCACCACCAGCTCCTTGGTTTTGCTGGTGTTCAGGTGTAGGTGGTTTGAGTCGCACCATTTAACAAAGTCCTTGATTAGGTCCCTATACTCCTCCTCCTGCCCACTCCTGATGCAGCCCACGATACCAGTGTCGTCAGCGAACTTTTGCACGTGGCAGGACTCCGAGTTATATTGGAAGTCCGATGTATATAGGCTGAACAGAACCGGAGAAAGTACAGTCCCCTGTGGCACTCCTGTGTTTCTGACCACAATGTCAGACATGCAGTTCCCGAGACGCACATACTGAGGTCTGTCTTTAAGATAGTCCACAATCCATGCCACCAGGTATGAGTCTACTCCTATCTCTGTCAGCTTGTCCCTAAGGAGCAGAGGTTGGACTGTGTTGAAGGCACTAGAGAAGTCTAGAAACATAATTCTTACAGCACCACTGCCTCTGTCCAAGTGGGAGAGGGATCGGTGTAGCATATAGATGATGGCATCCTCTGCTCCCACCTTCTCCTGATATGCGAACTGCAGAGGGTCGAGGGTGTGTTGAACCTGTGGCCTCAGGTGGTGAAGCAGCAGCCTCTCCATGGTCTTCATCACATGTGACGTCAGGGCAACAGGCCGGAAGTCATTCAGCTCACTAGGACGTGATACCTTGGGACTAGGGTGATGCAAGATGTTTTCCAAAGCCTCGGGACTCTCCCCTGTTCCAGGCTCAGGTTGAAGATGCGCTGTAGAGGACTCCCCAGCTCCAATGCACAGGCCTTCAGCAGTCATGGCGATACTTCATCTGGACCCTCTGCTTTGCTGGCACGAAGTCTCCTCAGCTCTCTGCTCACCTGCGCTGTTGTAATTGTGGTTGGGGATGTCTCTCCTATGCTGGTATCAGCAGAAGGATGTGTGGAGGGTGTAGTACTCCGAGGTGAGAGTGGGTTAGGGTGGTCAAACCTGTTAAAGAAGTTGTTCATTTGGTTTGCTCTCTTCATGTGTCTCTTGATGGTGGCACCCTGCTTCGAGCTGCAGCCAGTGATGATCTTCATCCCATCCCACACTTCCTTCATGCTGTTATTCTGCAACTTCTGCTCCAGCTTTCTCCTGTACTGCTCCTTCGCCGCCCTGAGCTGGACTCTGAGTTCCTTCTGCACGCTTTTGAGCTCATGCTGATCACCACCTTTAAAAGCCCTTTTCTTCTGGTTCAAAAGGCCCTTGATGTCACTTGTAAAGGGAGATGCATATGTTTGTTGCCATAGCAACAAATGGCACTTTTTTTTTTATGCAAGCCTTTTCATTTAAATGCATAAAATATCTTGTGGTAAATAACAAAAAAATGATATACACACTATTTAGTTTTTAACCACAGACTTTCAAAGAGCCTGATTAAAATTTAGTAAAAGCTATTTTTACACACTTCTTGTTACCATAGTAATCTGGACCAGAATCATTTTGTTTACTTTTATTTTGAGAGCTTAAATTATCTGTGTGTGTTTTTTAGCACCCAGAAGGCAACAGGTGGGGGTTGAATTATCGTGAAATTTGTGAGACTTACCAGGAATGTCTATTGGGTTCATCTACTCTCGCCCTTGAAGATTAACACACACACAAAACAATTCAGACAAAGTCTTTAGTGCCATTTGCCAGTCACTCCACAATATTCTACATAGTACACAGCTGCACAGACACACATATAGAGGTCCTAACTAGACAAAGTCTCGAGTGGTGCTAATTGCCAGTCACTCCGCAATTTTCTGCATTATATTCTTTGTTTGAATTCACTATCACCAGCTCTAACAAATCTATGGGTGTCGTCTCGCCACACATAAAAGCACAACTCTTTTTGTTATATGTTACTTACTAAACAAACAATGTCTTGATTTTACCAAAGTTGTTTAAATTATTGAGGAACTGCCTCAATAGCATTGATAACTCTGTGAATGAGACAGTAACCATATAACTCACACACCTTTTATTATTTTAATAAGTATTTAGATAAAAGACAAAGCATTGAAGTCATAAAAAAGCAATGTGGTATTTATTAACATATAACAATACCAAATAAAAGAACATGTATAGAATAAAATAGATTACAAAGTCTGGATATAAACAGTCTTAGAAAAACTTACTTAAAATCAGAAGTGTCAAGGGGTTATTAATATCCTGGGTGGCTTTTTGGTTTAGCAACCTGTGTTATTCATGTCTTTGTGTTTCTTCTTGTTCTTCTTTTTGGCCATCTGATGAGCCATATTTATATTAAAATTCACACTTGAGATTTCGGTATATGTGACATTACACACATTAAATTGGATATTTTGTTCTGATGATGAATGACTCTGATCAAAGTATTCTGCACTCCTTCCTTTCCCAAGTTGTATACTAATTCACCAATTTCTATTCCTACAACATCCATCTGTCCACAGGTTGTAAATTAATTAAAACAGGTTCTGTGGCTTCTGTGCTTATCTCCCATTCCCAGGTCATAAAGTAATTGAAAAGGAAAGTGGCAGGAACAAATGCATAAATTACTAGTACAATATGACAAGATGTCTGTAATTTAAGCCCTGTAAATTCAGTTCATCCTGGTTTGTTTGAGCAAAATAATTAAGATTTACAGTTTTTCCCAATTGCTAAAATACATTTCTTGAAACCTCCACCCATTTTCTCAAAACTTTAAACACAAATCTGAAAATTCAAACTACATTCACAAAACCCAAGACTTTCCTATCAAAACCAAAATATCACCTCAAAACAAGTTATCCTATGTTCAAAGCCAAACAATGTGTTCAGATCATACACACAGCAAGTATAAATATATTCACCTCAGAGCAATCGTTAGACAGTACATAAAATAATGTAGGACACAGCATGTGAGAATGTTTATTGTAAATGCATTTAGCAAAAAATGATCATTGGCAAAGTGATATCTACATTCAGCACTTTCATAACAGAAAAAAAAACTAAATGACAAGCACAAAACTACACAATCGCTGTCATTGAGATTAATTCTCCAACATCATGTCTTTGTGCGGTGTCCAGCCAGAGGACTTCATCCACGTCACAGGCAATATTTTCCCTTGCCAGGCAAAGGGGGGAAAAACCCTCTGGTGTGCTGAATCCAGCCTTGACAAGACTCTACAATTATATCATCACGGGCATGTTCCAATGCCTCCAATAAAGTTTCCCTGTTGTAGGGCTGTCAGTCATAGACCTTCCACCAACACACAGAGAAGAACTGCTCTATTGGATTCAGGAAGGTGCTATAAGGTGGAAGGAAGATCTTTATGAAGTGCTGGTCGTCGGTGAATCACTCATGTATCAGGACTATGAAAGCTCACATTGTCCCAAACTCTGACATTTACAGGATGCACTGCTTGCTGGTCCAACTGCTCACATGCAGCCATAATACATGTATCCTGTAGACCACCCCGAAATGTAAGGAGTTGTTCTGTGTTACATGGCCCCAGGTTTGCATGACGATGGAGAACCCTCCAGTTACTTATGGCTGCACAAAGGGTGACATTGCCACCACGCTGGCCAGGGACTTCCACAATAGCACATTGACCAATTATGTTCCTCCCTCTCCGCCTCCATTTTCACCAGATTGAACCCTGCTTCATCTATGAAAATGTATTCATGGGGCCTTTCCATGGATTCCAGTGCAAACACTCTCTATAGAAATAGATACAGTAAGTAGTTTAGTACAGTAAGTGACACAAAAAGACAGACCTCTGCAATAGTGTGTTTACCATATATGCACTCCAGATTTACGTACATTACAGTATAGTATACCTGTTTCATGCTAAGTCTGCTGCTTTGGAGGATATGGTCAATAGTTGACAGAGATACACTTTTGATTCCATCAAAGTTGACATTGGCTTCAAACTCTCTCTGTTGGATTTCAGAATTATTTTGAAGCATTATTTTGAAACATCATGTCAACAATGAGTGCTTCTTGTTGTTGGGAGAAAAGAGCAGTCATTCCACCCTTATTTGGTCGTGCTTCAATTCTACAGAGGTGACAATGTACTTACAATTGTATACAGCCAGTAGAAACAGTATTGTAATGAACATTACAGTACTTACAGTATAGTATACTTTATGTCAAATGTTATACAGCAAGGAACAATTACCTGTTCTCTTGTCTGAATGTTCTGATGATGCTGGCCACAGAGAACCTGTTCAAACTGGGTTGGACTCTTTGTCCAGCATCTCTCATTGTCATCCCATGAACAAGGACATGGTGTATAACAGTTGCCCGAATTTCATCAGTAATAATTGTTCGTGGTCTTCCTCATCCCCTTCCTCCTCGTCCACCATTTCTCGCACAAACGTTTCCTCTCTGTATGTTTCTGTCCATTGTAGATGGATGCACATGTGTCACCTGAGCACTCTGAACTGACTTTTATCCTACATAATTGTCCATTAGAAACATGTGTGTTCAACTTTGAGTTGTTGTGTGTTAGAGATGACAGCTATGTTGGATTTGTGTTCACAGTGTAGAATGTGTTTAGTGACTGGGAATGTGTTTAAGGTTTAGCGAAAAAGAGCAGATGAGTTTTGCCAATTGTGTCTAAGTACCCGAACAGTGGTTGAGGTTTGGCCAAAATAGTGTTTGATTTGAAAAATGAGTTCAGGCCACCAAGAATCTGATTCAGAGAATGAGGTTTAGTGTTTTAGCAACTGAGAAAAACTGTAATATAAACAGTTTGCCAATGAAAAATTTGAAGATTTTCCACACCAAAACAGTGTTCAGCTGTGATACCAGATATATGACAGGCATGTAAGGTATAGATCCAGAAAGAATAAACCTTGTTAATGTGAATTGGCTCTTTTGAATGTGGTATTGAAGCTTATACAGGAGGTTGAACACTACTGGATATCTGATTGGGTGTATTCTTTTGTTTGCTTGGATTTTCTTTATAAGAGTCATCCCAGGTGAGTGTGAGGATATTTACAAGCTCTTTGGTTGTTAGTAACTTTTGGATTAAAGTTGAACTCATGTTTTCATGTCTGTACCTAACAATGTTTCATTGTATTTGACATTATTAAAGAAAATACTTGCAGTGTTTGAAGATGTAAGGGTCTTGGACCCCATAGTACTTCTATGAGATTTAAGTTCTAATTTGGTGAATGACATTTTGTGGGCACGATTGGGAGGGACAGCAGGCCTGATCTCAATCAGAGTAGTGCTTTGCTATTGAACTTTTGTACTTGTCATTATCTATAATGTTCAAAAAAGATTTCTTATAAGTTCAGTTGAGAGTTTTTCTGTCCGAATTAAAGGAAAAATTAGAGGTGCTAAGTCATAGCCTTATGACTACTTGTTGGTGAGCTTGAACAAACATACTAGGAGTCTGCTGGTAATAATTGGTAATCACACATTTATATTGAATTGTT
The DNA here is from genome assembly GCF_900747795.2 of Erpetoichthys calabaricus. Classification (NCBI taxonomy): domain Eukaryota; kingdom Metazoa; phylum Chordata; class Cladistia; order Polypteriformes; family Polypteridae; genus Erpetoichthys; species Erpetoichthys calabaricus. The sequence continues at coordinate 142,718,540 of NC_041398.2, read as the reverse complement.
CCTAAGAACACTGAAATGATAACCTTTGTTTGAGGTAATTTCAGACCTCCTCTGTAAAATAGACCGTACTTCTTCTGGATATATAATGCACATAGATTTGGAAAGAGTTGGACCTCAGTAGTGGAGACAGCTTCAAGGTTCAATACCAGAAAGGTATATGCAGATTTTCTTGGCTGCAGGTGTAAAACCAATTGGCCAACTTCAGCAAAGAGAGAACTGGTCAAATTAAATTAAGAAAACTTTAATGCCATGCTGTATGTGAATTTAATAAGATACTGCTGGGCCAGAAAAACTGGAACAGTAGCCAAAGTGCAGAATTCACTTTGGTGAGTCCCTAAGTTATGTTTGAGGACATTTTCAAACTGGCAAACTGTTCAGTGACTTAAGATTGATTGGTAGAGCATCATGCTCTCAGCAAGAGCAAAAAGATGTTGTCTTAGAGATACCTAAATTGACACATTTTCTTCTGAAGATACTGCGACAGAATAGTGTAGTGGGGTTTGGTCTTTTTGTGTTGTTTATGTCCTCACAATGAAGCTGAAGCTCTGTAGATGAAAGGGTGCACAGGATGGGATGTGACTTGGCAACAGGTGCTAATGCTGTTGTTGGGATTTTTTTTGTTGTGCGAATGTGGGGGGTAATTTTTTTTTTGGCTAGGTAGACTGGGATGAAAGTCCTAATTTAAAAAAAATGGGAAGCATAAGAGTTTTACCCAGGGATCACATTTATCAATCTTTATAGGAAAAGAAGTGCCAGGGTACTACAAAAAAGACTCTGTCTAATTAAAGAGCTATTGATTCTGTCTTAGCGAAAGATGTTTTTGTATGGACATTTCAAAAACCTTGGGTTTTGCTGATCCCTTTTAAATATGCTTTGTGCAACTGAATGGATAATTAATTCCAGAGTACAGTATCTTGTGGAAGGTGCTCTAATAATACATAATTTTGATGCCATTTCTTTGGCACATCTATCATAATGTTCTTTCTGTTATGGCAGATTTGTTTAAGGATGATGACAACCAGCAAGGGTGATTCTTGTCTACACTGTGTTGCATGATTTCAAGTACCTGATAGCCTGTATCTAGTTTGAAGACCTAGGGCTGCGTTCCTTCTTTGCTGAACAATGATCTGCAGTGCACCTTCAAATCCGAGATTAAAAATGACTTTCAGATTGGAACAGTGATGATAATTCACAAAATATGCTGTGGTTGGGGATTAAAAAGGAGCTTTGTTTTTGAAATAAAGCTGCCTATTTCCTTGTTAATTTGCTTTGCATTTTTACCTAGGAACAGAAGCTTTGAGTAGTGTTTAATGGAGATTACAAGTAAGTGTCCAAAGTGAAATTCCTTACTGGGGTTATGAGACTGTTAAGGTGTCCAACTATCCTGGAGGAACTTAGAGAAAGTCTCTACTTCGGTTGGTTGAGAGGGGCCATTTAAGGTGGTTTGATCATTTAGAGATTATATTTTTAGCTGCTTTTCCTCTGCAATTACTAGGAGAGATGCTTAAACTCAATGCTTTCTATGGCATTGTGCATCTCTCAGAAGGAGTAGGGAATTTTTGGGGGGAAACTAAAGCACTGCATGCCCTGTTTAAGCTTTTGTTACTTCACTAGTTACCAGGATAAAATGTAAAAAGGGAGATTAGTCTAAATTAAACGTTGACTTTCTAATGGCCCAGTGTAAAACAGAAGTTTTAGTTTGAATGTTATTTATAATATAAATTAGTGATTGATTTTATAATGTGCTTTTTAAATCTGCTCTTAATTAGTGCCTGTTAGCAGTGGTAGGCCTGCAGTGTCTGGAATGTTTAATTACCGCCAGCCTTTTAATCAAGGGCCAGTTATTGAATACACTCCTTTTATAATTAGAATCCTTGATTCCTTTTGTCACAAAACAGTTTATCCATTAAGCTGAACTTTAGCAAGCAATAGTGTGTCACTTTCTAGGTGATTTTATAAAGCAGGCAATTTATATTAAAGAGTTTCTGGTGTAAACAGGCAAGTTTTACTTTGGAGTTTAATAGCAAAGTGTGCTATCAGGGAATAATCAGGAGAGGATCAGCCGTTCAAGCACCATTTATTTAATCATGTATAAAGAGAACACAAGTCACTACGGCACATGTATGCCCCCGCATAACATTTACAACATATATAATTAGAAGGCTTTAACCTTCAATATAGATAAATAAATGACATAAATACATAATGTGAAGAACATTACTGTCTGGTAAATTAGTCTAGCAGACAAGGCCATTCTGACCTTGCAAATGGACAGATAACTCAAACTTAAAATAAAAACTATACCATAATTCAGTTTTTTGTTCCAACCAGATTTACAATCAAGTGATAATAACTGATAGTAATTTATCTCATCTAATTAGTTTGTCTTTTTTAATCCTCTTATTCTGCATTCAGAAAATCACAATAATGATTTGCCTTACAGTGAATGCCTAACTCTCTTTTGTTGCTTGTATTGTTTTGTCATTTTTCTGTGTAGTTAGCTCCTTTTATTCTATCTTAACAATGACAGCAACAAGCAGAGCAGACACCTGGGCAAACAATGCTGAATGATGAAATGCTGCAAATACCTCAGCATCAGACCCACTAATGTGCTCATTGGTAAAAAAAAAAAAAAGGATTAAATAAACAAAACACCTGGGGCCTCATGTATAAACGGTGCGTACGCACAGAAATGTTGCGTACGAACCTTTCCACGCTCAAATCGCGATGTATAAAACCTAAACTTGGCGTAAAGCCACGCACATTTCCACGGTAACTCATTCCTTGGCGTACGCAATTTATCCGCCCGGTTTTGCAGACTGGCGGCACCCAGTGTCAAAGCAGTGCTACTGTTCCTGTGTGGTTACCCTTTCTTAGATCCATATCCACGGCGGCGGCTTTATCAAATACACTGAAATTAACCGCATATCGTTCATAAATTTAATGCATCTGATTGTAATTAACCTGTAACAATATAATGGTCCACAGAATGGTCAAACTACTGTTCCTGTGTGCTCATCCTTTCTTTCTTAGCTCCACATTCCTGACGCGGCTTTATAAATATACTGAAATTAACTGCATATTGTTTATTAGTGTAATACATCTGATTGTAATTAACCTGCTGCAATATAATGGGCCAGGGAATAGCCATAGTATTCCAAATACCAGAACTGCTTTAGCGTTGTTACGCTCACTGCATCTTGTTCTTCTTTTTGCTGTTCCCGTTAAGGGTTGCCACTGCGGATCATTTTTTTCCATATTACTCTCACTGCACCACTCGGAGTATTTATATCACTGTATCTGAGTGTGAATCACAGCAGCAGATGATCGGAAAGAGAATTATCGGTATACAGTTTCAAGTACACACTACCTCAACCACGGCAAAAAGCGTCAAACCCTTTCCTGTACGGACCTCGCGTTTCAGAAACAGTTTCATCCCAAGAACTATAAACGCACTCAATCAGTCCATCAAGTGCTCCTTGTAGAACTGTTTACTTATAAGTACAATCACCTCACTGTAAACTTGCACTACAGTTATAATATTGCACAACCTGCGCTACTTTATAAAGCGCGTATGATGACAATATCATTTTTAAGATAAAATGCAGCAAAATATGTTGCTTATAGTATACAGATAAAACTTTAACTTCATTTAAATAATCTGTATTGCTAATAATTAAACATGTGAGGACACGGTGCCGCAGCGCTAGCTAGTTCACGGATAGCTCCTGCCTTGCGCTGTATTCTTGCTGGTGCTGACGCGACACTGGAAGGATAGACGAATAGAATAATTAAACATGTACTACGAAGATATTTCAATGTTCCTTAAAAGTTTTGAAGAATCGGCGTTCTAAGCTTACAAATGGCTTCACGTCTATTACAGAGCTGATTGTGTGGCGATTGGAGAAAGAAAAGTATGGACAGGAATTGGAGGTTAGTACGTTTGAAAGAGACAGTACTTCTGTAATAAATTATTTCATCGAAGGTCACACATGGTGCAACAAGCCTCTTGCGTGAGATATGAACAATCACTGCGCCACCGTGTTCCCATGTTTAATAACATGCTTTCATTCCTATCATCATGAAAATGATATCACGTATACATCTCAGTATTTTAATTATTCAGAGAGCTGTAATATCTCAATTGTAATTCATTCTGTGTCCTGTCGGAGAAAGAGAAAGAACGGAAGCACGTAGTGATTCACACACATAGAGCACATAGAAGATCAAACACAGAAAAAAGCATTTAACATGTTACTTGAGAAACTACGGTAGTAAAATAAACGATTTTAAGAAATTTCGAGATTAAAGTTGATATTTCGTGCTTTTTTCCCACTGTGTGCCTATGTTTTTTGTTTGTACCCTAATACGCTTTCATATGACACTCAGACGGTGGGCTACAACTCGCCTTTTCACAGCAACTTTGATATGTGATTTCTTTTTTATTTCGGGCACTGTGCGACTTTGTGAATTTGATCTTTCGAGTTTTTCCGACACTCTGTCACTCGATCAACTTTCTTTTGTTGATTATACCACTGTTTAAACCAACAAATAGTACGTTTTTCCTTTGCCTCCACTTGGTATTCGCTGAAATTCTTATATTTTCCCCTGTGCTTTTCACATTGTCTTTTCTCAGAAGGCTATTTATATTGATTTGCATATTCAAAGAGGCGTAATTCTGGGAGGAGTTGGGGCGGGACAGAAGGCGCGTGCACGTGTGTTACTTTTCACGCAAATCGGGATTTATGTAGTGGAAGAACGTGAAAGTATGCGTGCACACAGATTCCTGCATCTGGATTTTTCTGTGCGTACGCACAATCCCGCTTTTGTGCTTACGCCATGTTATAGTGTGAGTTCTACGCACGGCGTTATACATGAGGCCCCTGGAGAGGTAGAATAAAATCATGATGAAAATACTGTTAAAAAGTAAAGAAAAACAATAAAATTATCCCAATTGTAAATACTTAGTACAGGGGTGTCCAACTCTTGTCCTGGTGGGCCACAGTGGCTGCAGGTTTTCATTCTAACCATTTTCTTAATTAGTGAGCTATATTTGCTGTTGATTAACTTGTTTTGTCGTAGTTTTAATTGATGTGACTCAGACCCCTTAGTTGTTTCTTTTCTCTTAATGAACAGCCAAACAATAATGAGACACAAAACAAACTGTCATATGACCACCTAACCAGAAAATAAAGAAAGGTTAAGGTCTCCGTCATGTTGGTCTGCTCAGGTCACCAAAATATCTTGATGATGGTCATAGAAAACTAACAGCAAGAATTGGCTTCTCATTAAGAAACTGGTTGGAGTGAAATTGGCAGGAGTTTGACGTTCCAATTTAGCTGATCATCTGTTGGCTCATTTTACATCTCATTTCTGTTTGGCTGCCATTTAATGAAGAAACAAATCAATTCAGAGGTCTGAATCCTTAAAAACAGGGCTATTAAATTGAAGGGGAAAGGAGTTAATTAGCAGTGAAAACTGCTCACGGATTAAGAAAAGTGTTAGAATGAAAACCTGAAGCCACTGCAGCCCACCAGGACCAGAGTTGGACACCCCATGGCTTAGTACATTTTTAATACAAATTTACCAAACTTATTTTGGTAATTTCTACATTGACCCTAAACAGAAAAACTATTCTAACAATTAAAAATAGACCTTGGCTGGAACAAAAACCTTCAGCAACAGTGGGTCCCAGGACCGAGTTTGAGAGCTCCCATAATGTATTGCTTTTATTATTACTGTTCTTCTTGGCATAGCTGCCAGGCCTTTATATTTGGAGTTACTTACAAGCTTAAACTAAAACTAAACATTGCATAAAATAATACATTACTCCACTGTGCAAATAAAAAACACTAACAGAAACTGATCATTTTTACTACTCGCCTGAGCCACCATCTGTTCATTTGTCTTAAGATTTGTTCTGCATAACAAGAGGTCTATTGTCTATTCTTTGAGCAGGAACCAATCTGGATGCAGAATACCTCTTGCATACCCTCACTTACTCATACAGGACTGGTCTAGAGTCACAAATTTACCCAATATTCGTGTCTTTAGGATGTTGGAGGAAGTCCATCATAGTGTCACCATTAAGGAAAAGGAAACATTGAAGACTCACTAGTGGCAAATCTAAAAAAATCATTAGAGTTGATTAAAAATCAGTATGAGACAGTAATATGAAAGATCCTTAGCAGCAAGTCTAACAAAAGTATGCTATACTGACACGAGTCTTCAAACTTGATTTTAATTCTAAAATTAATGAGGCTTGTCTAATATATAGATGGTTACTAAGTTTGGATGGCCTATAGCTAAGGCTTTACCTTCTACATTTGTTTTATTTGTTCTTGGAATTTTAAAGATGTCTGCACCTTTTAAAGTACAGTACAGGCATTGGACTACCTAGAAATTAAGTGGGGTGCCTTTATACAGGAAAATTAGGATTTATAAAACAGTTCTGAGCTTACGAGTGAAGTGATGCAAGAAGTGGAGTTAATTCATCATACTTAATTGTTCTTGGTATGATCCTTGCTGTTGTGTTTTGAATTAACTGAAGTACAGTAAGTGAACAGTTCAGCCAGCTTGACCATAAAGTCATAGAACCATATGTCTTCCAGCCAATGCTTGATTTTATGTTATTGTAGTTTGTTCAGTCTTTGATAAATAGTACTTGGTGCTCACCGGGTGCCACTCTGATTACATTTTGTATATTCACAACTCTGTAATGTTAAATAGAAAGTAATTTGTTAAGCTGTGTGCTGATTATGTTCTGTAATTTTGTCATCAGTGGTTTATTTTAACTTAGGGTCTTACAGGAGTGAAGCAATGACAGCCCATCATTGGTTTTTAAAGGTTTCCTAAAGTTACTCTCAATTGGGATTAGAATGTCATTTGTCAGAGGGTATGAATTCTGTTCTGGTGTGGAGTGTAACTTAGTCCAGTAATGAGTATATTTCAGTTCCTCCTGTCAACACATTGTAGTAATGAGATGACAGATGTATTGATTTGGTAAGGGTAAGTGCTCCACAGCTTTCTAAAAGCTACAGCTATACAGTAAATAAAGAACATTTCTTCTACTTCAGAGCTAATTAGTAGTAGGATAAATAGTTAAGCTTTTATGTCACAGGAGTTACTTGTGCATCAGGGCAAATAAGGTTTTTAAACAAACATAACATCGCGTAAAGTATAAGTGGGGCGGCACCATTAGATGCCACTTCAGAGTTCAGCAACGAAAGCACTCTCCACAAGTGTCATAAAGTGTGATTCATAATGAGTCACAGGCTCCTGTACTCAAACTGATCCATGCAGGCTCTACAAGCAGTTGCCTTGGCAATGCTCATCACACGGCACATCTTGGGAAGTATGAAGCATATACTGTATATAGTGTAAGGCAGCATCATTATCAGTACAGTATGGAAATAGGCATTAAAGATTAAGAGCTTATGAAGAATTCTGTCATCCTCCTAATACAGGCTGTTTTGCAGTTTGAAAAGTTGCATTATGCTACACGTTTCATTTAACATTTTGTATTAGACTTCCAAATGCATCCTTTATGATGAAACTGAACACATGCAAATTAAAGAGAATCCAGGACAATGATAAACATTCTTTTGTATTCGGAACCTGCTGTTACAGGACAGTAGCCTACTGAAGTTAGGGTCATCATCATTCTTGATCTGGGCATATACTTGATGCGTTAAATGTTTAACTGACTACAAAAAAGTTTTAACTGGTAGAAAAAGGAAACATCACATCCCTACCTGAAATACAACAGTTTACCGGTTTATGCATATTAATGTTTCCATAATTTAGAAATAAGATACTTCTTGAAATTCTTTGTATTGTCTCACATGTCAGTCCTTCAAGTGTTTGACTAAATTGGTTGTATTAGCCCCTTTAGTTGATATTGTGCAGTAGCAAATCTTGCATACAGGTTTGCATACAACTTGTGGTTTTCCGTAGCCATTTGCCATAAGGCCGAAGTATTTCCAGTTGCCACACCAGCTGCCTTTTTTTAAAATAAGCGTGCTGGTGAAGGCTCTGATGGTGCTGAAGTTGCCATCTTATTAACTAACACCTGTGAGTTGGAAATGGGGCTTCAACTCCAGTCAGGCTGATTAATAGCCTATGAGGCTCAACTGTCAAAAGCCAGAGCAAACTGAAAGTTCATTCGTAAAATATGCTGTAGAATCGATACAGTGAAAAATGAGCACTGAAGTAATTTCATAATGTTAAAATTGATACTTATCAATATTTCAATACTTTTCCCCACAGCTGTCTTAATGAGCAGTGAACGTTTAGAAGGACCAAACCCAGTCGAAATTTAAACTAAATGTTTGTT